>NC_056748.1:1100318655-1100433655 GCF_019279795.1 Protopterus annectens | reverse complement strand
TGATTATGTAGCCCAGGCCGGTATGACCCTGACCCTGAGCAGCATCTTACCTCACCAAGAATGATGCCACAGTACAAAGACAAAATGATCAGTTTTAACAATTGGCTTAATTACTGGTGTCATTCTAAGGGGATCCAGTGTCTGTCTGCTTGGGATGACATGCTTGACAAGCCACGCTGCTTCGCAAGGGATGGCTTGCACCGGTCACCCCTGGGCTTCCGGATATTGGCCAAGGCTCTTGCCACCCCCATAGTGCCTTTTTTAGGCAAGGCTCAAATGATAAACCTACCTCCCTAGAAAACACAAGTGGAAAAAAAACTAAGGGTAATGCTCCTCAATGCCAGAAGTCTAAACCTCAAGATGCAAGCCCTCCTCAGTATGGAGAACATTGATGTCTGTGCAGTGACTGAAACCTGGTTCAAGGCTCCTGAGAGCACCCCAGCACTATCAGGTTTTACGTCATATCATGCTTTCCGGCCCCAAAACTTGGACCAAACCACAAAAGGAGGGGGGAGTATCCATTTTCATCAAAGATACCCACACCTCCAGGTTAGTGGCAACGCACGAAGCATCGGAGACTATCCAGGTGCAACTAACCATAGGCAAAACTGCCTTACAGTTTGTAGCATGCTACAGACCACCCTCTCAAACTCAGGAACCCCACACAGCCTTCCTGAAGACACTGGAGAGTATGAATGTCTCTCCAAATACCATCATTTTGGGAGACTTCAACTACCCAAACATAGACTGGGAACATTACTCAAGCCCCAACACCCTAGCCCAAAAGTTCCTAGAATTCATAAACTCAAATGCAATGGAACAACTGGTCACCATTCCCACAAGAGGAAACAATATACTAGACCTGATCATCACAAACATGGGGACAAAATGCTCCACACCGGAAGTACATCCCTCTTTGGTAAGATCAGACCATAAATTAATCTCACTGAAAATCCACATCCCGCCCCCACCCCTGCACAAAAGACCACAGTGAAGAACTTCTCAAAAGCAAACTTCACACTTCTTAAGACTGAAGTGGTATCTTTCAAGGCCCCTGAGCCAGTGGAAACCACAACCCACACTGCTGAATCCTTTGCAAATGCCTTCTATGGGCACCTTCAAAAATGCATGGATCATGCAATCCCAAATAAAACCAAGACCCATTCCCCAAAGGCAGGCCTGGTCTGGTGGACCCCAGCCATAAACAAACTTTACAACAGGAGGAGGAAGCTACTACATGACAGAGCAAAATCCCTAAAAGGGAAGGCATCTCTTATCAGTACTAGCAAAAACTATCACTCATAAAATCATCCAAGGCCAACTTTGAGAGAAAAATCGCAAAAGACACAAAAGATAATCACAAGGCCTTCGTTAGCTATGTTAGAAACCTGGGTGGAAACTCCCAGATATGCTCAGAGTTAGTCCAAAATGACACAAAATACACTGAACCCACTGACATTGCCAACATTCTGGCAGACCGGTTCAGTGCAAATTTCTCCTCCTCCCCAAAGGAGAAATAACTATCCCAGCAGAGTGTAGCCTCCCTAACATCTCAGATGCCCAGGTGAGAGCCCTCTCTAAAGCTAAAACACAGCATCAATGGGACGGATGGTGTCCCGGCTGTGTGCTACATGAACTCCAAGAGGAACTAAACCCACACATAAGGCTGCTGTTTAATCTTAGCCTTACTACAGGATCATTACGTGCAAGAGTGGCGTCACGGCAACAGTGGTCCCACTTCACAAAGGCGGTGCTTCTACGGACCCTGGAAATTACCGCCCATAAGCACGAGCCTGGTCTGCAAAGCTATGGAGAGGATCATTATGGAACTCATAAACAAAGACATTGGGGACCTACAGACATTGGATCCTACCCAATTTGGCTTTGTCAAGGGCAGATCCTGCCTTTTGAACTTGGTCGACTTTTTTGAAACAGTCACTAAGGCCATTGATGAGGGTAAAACAGTTCACACAGCCTACCTTGACCTTGCAAAAGCCTTTGACACAATACCCCACTCTGGCATCATAGACAAACTCACCAGCTTAAATGTAAATCCATATGTCACAAGATGGGTTGCAAACTGGCTCAAGGACAGAACCCACAGGGTCAGAGTTGCTGGAGCTATGTCAGACTCTAAGCCAGTCACAAGCGGTGTCCCACAGGGCTCAGTCCTGGGACCCCTCTTGTTCGGCATTTATTTTTCTGAGGTACAGGCAAACATAGGAGGATTGTGGCTGACAAAGTTCGCAGATGACTGCAAACTGGGCGCCATAACGGATACTCCAGCGGACACAAACATCCTTCAGAGAGGCCTCATAGAAACGGATAATTGGTGCCAGAGCCATGGCCTTAAGCTGAACGCCAAAAAATGTATAGTTATACCCTTTGGGAAAAACAAGGTACCGACAAATTACCACATAGGCGGTAATCCATTAAGTATGGAAGAGGTAATCAGGGACCTAGGGACCCAGGTTGACAGTAACCTCTCATTTGACACTCACATTGCCAAAGTGGTTAGGAAGACCTTCTATATTGCCCACCTTATCATGAAGGGTTTCACATCTAGATCAAGAGATGTCATTGTGCCCCTGTACTCTTCTCTTATCAGGCCAATGATTGAGTAAAATGCCCCATTTGGGATGCATCTCACCCGACACCTGCAGCAGTTGGAAAGACCCCAAAAGTTCCTCACCAAGAGGATAAAGGGTCTTAAACATATGTCATATGCTGCCCAACTGAAAAAACTCCAGCTCTATTCAGTCGCATAACGCCTACTCAGAGGTGAATCTGTGCCTGACGTACAAGGCCATGTCCAATCCTGAATTAATGGACATGCTCCACCTCAGAAAATCCAAATCCATCAGAGCCACGAGAACAAGTGACTTAAACCTCAACACAGAAATAAATAGAACATGCTGGAGGGACAGATTCATAACCCAGAGGCTCCCTACACTCTGGAACAGAATCCCAGTCCATGTTAGGCAGAGCCCCTCACTGACTCTATTCAAGAGAAATCTCGACGAGTGGATGGGAGATCGTAGGTTTACTCCGGGGGTCATTTCTGTGTCACTACTAGACAGAGGCATAGTAAACTAAACCCTAAAAGGGCATAGTATTCTCATCCTAAGGGGTGGTGTAAGCCACATACACTCTGGCTAGGCTTATAAATTCCCTAAGGCAGATAGCCTAGTACGAACCTATGAACCTATATTTATATATGAACCTATATTTATATATGAACCTATATTTATATATATATATATATATATATATATATATATATATATATATATATATATATATATATATGTATATATATATATATATATATATATATATATATATATATATATATATATATATATGTATATGTATATGTATATGTATATGTATATATATATATATATATATATATATATATATATATATAGGCAGTGATTAAGGCACTTTTAAACAGTTGTAAGAGGGTTTGCGTGTAGGTAAGCACTGCTAACATCTGGTTACAGTTTCTTATACTGATGTAGCTTCTCAATTGCTTAACCTGTGTAGGCATTGCTTACCCCCGCACAAACAGGTTTAAACCCACTTACTGCTGCTTAAAAGTGCTTACTTCCGCTTACTCCCATGCGAATTTCTTTAAAAGAAATTAAAAAGGGTGGCAAAGAGAGAAAGACAGTGGGGAAAATAGCTAGGGATGTGCAGGACAGGTGTAGGGAAGGTCCATAGCTGCCCATTTCTTCTACAGCAACAGCTGTGCATATGCACTGAAATTGGAGATAGATTTGGACACTCAAACCCCTGAGAGAGGAGTGAGGACACCAATAATATGTTGTGAAGCCAATTAGACCAGATTACATGTATCCAGTGGATATGTGTGTGAAATGGACAGCAATGTATGGGGCAAGTTTTTTTTTTTTTCTTGGGAACAGATTGCCCTTTTTTTTTTCCGGTGAGAGTGGGATGTTGGGGAGGGATAGTAGGTATATTTGGGGAGGTAGGTTGGGTAAGTTAACAGACAAGAGAGACAAGACAGCATACAGGGGTGGTATATGACATGTGGGGGGTAAACACCTTGATGGGGAGGGGTGTTTGGAAATTGGAAACCCACGAGCCCCATAGTGGATGCAGTGGGTTTGAGGACCCCACCCATGTGCAGTCACCACAGCACCTTCACAGCTCTGAAGGTGGCTGTGGTGGGGGCTGAGTAGGAGGGCCAGGCTGACCCTCTAGTTGCGACACGCGGCCCTCAAGCTGGCGTAGCAGATCTCCAAACTCCCGGCGTTACTACGCTGTTCACCACAGCCTGGACCTGGCGATGGGTGACAGTGTCCTGTCCACGCCCACTCCCAGGTGGGGGTGAGCCCCATCCCCTGAGGCAGTTCCAACCAAAGGTGGTGGAGGACCAGCAGACGAGGAGGTCCCGGAGTGGACCCCAGACATGCTGATGCATAGTGCCACGGCCAGCTGAGGTGCGACAGGTGGGTCCGCTGTGACTGGCCATCCCAAACATGCTATGGTGTTCAAATTTACAACATATGTGGGTAAGTAATAGTCAACACATTCCAGGATTAGGTATAACAGCATGCATAGATATTCCCATTAACTTGAAAGACCAGATATAGAACAGTTGCATAGCAAACAGATCACATGCATATATGGAACCGGGATCTGTACAGATGCTCGACTGCATCTTTCACCAAATCCCAAATTGGTGAGCATACTTGCGCAAAAGTGCTGTTCACCGAAGCAGCAGTTTCGCATAAGTATGTTTGTTGTTCCGGTCGTGCTACGGTGTGGTAAGGGAAAATTCCCTTTTCCCCAATATAGTGCGACCTCGGAGTGAGAATATTAAAGTGAGGTGGGGGTGCAGTTGTGCTTGCACCACTCCATTCAAGTAGATTTTGTGTATTTATTTATTTTTTTAACATACTTTAACAAAAGCGCTTTGTTGATGAAAGCGCTTTCGTTAGTGTGTTCAGTGGTAATGGATTCTGGCTTTTGATCTTTCGATCAAGTCCTAGATCCATGGAACCACAGTGGCCTTTACAACAGCATGCAGGTACATTGATGGCAGCATGCCACCAATGTGGGTGCATTTCAACATGGCACATGCATAGGAACAAATTTAAGTATTTATCAAACAATAGGATATATGTCCCAACAATAAATTTAATGGAGCACATACTGATTAAGTTGTGTATTTAGTTTATTGCTGCAGATATGGTGGGGGGGGGGATGTCAATTAAAAACTAGTACAGTCCTGTCATTCTCCTTACTTTCCTAATCAGTGCTGTGATCTGTACCTTACAGGTTTTAGTACACTACCATCTGGCCTTATTTTGGACAGTTGTATGGATGTATACAATTATATACATGAAATGAGTTTTACCTGCAGTATGCATCTCTTACCTGGTGTACCTGTGGAGGTATTGTATGTCAACACTACTGTTTCTACACATATTCCCAGATTCCAGGTTGATGTTATACACGTACCTGTCCATCTCTTATTGCACACACTCTGGGCATATCTTGACAACATGCAGGTGAACCGGGACATAGTTTGACTATTGCCCTCTTAAACCTTTGGTGATTTGTACGACAGGTTTGTTTTCATTGACATTTTCCAAATATGTACAGGCTTGACAGTCAGTTATATGACATGAAATGTTGCCTACATGTCAAAGATTAGCACACTGATATGCCAGGGGGACAGGGTAACAGCCGGCAGATATGGGCCAATTTACTGGACATTCTGGACAATTCTGTACATTTGTGAGGTATGATTCTGCATATCACTTACTACCACTCGCAGGATTCGGACCATGGCTGTCTGCTAAAAATAAAACAGTCTCCATCACAGTTGAGTGTGCTATATAGATATTGCTGTGTATCTCTTTGATTTCTGTCTATAAGTATCCTGTTGTTTTACAATCTGAACTTGTAATTACTACACTTATAGAGGATTTCCTAGACAGTTTTATTATGTAGCACAGTATGGGTCACAGTGATGAGTAATACCTTATTATTCAGAGCAACTGCAACACTAACAATGCCATACAATACCAGAGTAAACAGTACCAGTACAGGATATCAATCTTTTATTTCTAGGCACAGTTTTCGTATCATACTGACCTGTGCGGGCAATGTTTGTTAGCACTACCTGAATGTTGCCACACATATTACCAGATTCCACATAAGTATTATGCACATACGGCTTCACAACATTGGGGTGGAGATGGGGCATACTTGGCTTATTACTCTCATAACATTTTGTGGAGTTGCTAGAGTGACAGGTTTGTTCTTATAGATGTCTGACAATCAGTTGTATTTCTTATTTGCTGCCTAACAAAGTCCAAGAAACAGGTGTACAATAGCTACACATACTGGTGAACCAACATGAGATTAAATCCAGTAACAAAAGGCAAAGCATGACCATCCATATAAAAAGGGTTTATTGCATCAAGCTTTCAAGTTGAAACTCTTTTTCTTGAAAAAGAGTTTCAACTTGAAAGCTTGATGTAATAAACCCTGTTTTATTTGCTGCCTAAACGTCTGGGATCATCCCACTGATTTGACAGGGGGGACAGGGTGACAGGCAGCAGATATAGGCCAATTTTCTGGACATATCTGAACAGTTGTGGGATATGATTCTGCATACAGCCTACTACCACTCCCAGGATTTGAACCATGGCTGTGTGTGCTAAAAATACAACAGTTCACGTCTCAGTTGAGTGTGCTATTTGGATTATGTTGTTTGCCTTTTCACTGTTTTCTGTATAAGTCTCGCTCAGTTGTACTATGTGACCTCATGTAATTACAACAGTCATATACAGACATTGCTACACATTTTATTTATGTAGCACAGTGTGGGTAACAGTGCTTAATACAACAGTACTATTAAGAGATTGCAACTCTACATTACCATATGATACCAGAGTAAACACATGCAGTCCAGCAGTTAGACCTTTATTGTCAGGCTATTATGCTTTTATTTACATACAATATATAGGAGACTGTACCTGCCATATTCTCTGGTGTATGCAGTACATGCCTTAAACAATACAGGTTTTATACAGGCAATTAACTTACTACTACGTTTAGATTTATTTCCTATGACAGTACATGCAAGAGTATTACTAACCTCCTTCGCATCGCAACTGCTGCAATCTACAGGCATGGGCTTCCTGGTTCACAGCCCACTCAACTGCCACTGTGAAAGACATAAGAGGAATATTTAGCCATACCTATCCATAACATACATGAACTGGCAATTATTAAACAAGTAGTGGCCTGATACTTACACATGGCTGGCACATCCCCCGTCCTCCTAGCCTCTTGGATTTACTGATCCAACAGATCCCCCTTTCTCCACTTCAGGTCAGCATAGTGATGCCTGACCTGCTCACCAATTCGGGGTATGCCAGTGGCACTGGTGAGATGGTCCCATGCTTCTTCTTTGTATTGGTAACCCTGGTACTGGCCCTGCAGCAGTCTCTGATCATGTTCTTTCACAAGAAGTCCTGCCATGACTCTGGACTCCTGGATGCCCCAGCGCTGTGCATGAAAGCGCCCACCCTCTCCCATACCAGTCATCATAGTGCCTACAGGAGGAAACCGCAACCAGTTATGAGATGTATTCCCACCTATTGGGTTTAAATAGGGCCAATTTCTGGCAGTTTGCTGTGATTGGACAGTTTTGAAAATGATAAACTATGGGGAAACATGCTTACCTGAAGTTGGCATTGCTTAAAGGGGTATACCAATGGGCGAAATGAGTTAGCTGGCCTACACATTGCTTATGCCTAGTAAGCTGGGCTGTGCAATGCTTAGTGTTGCTTAATTTTTAATTTGCATACTATTTGCTTTTTGGCATTGATTTATTATTCATTACATGTTATATATGTGTTTGGTATCCATGATTCATGTGTATGTACACTGTATGGGGTCCTTGTGTTTATTAGGGGACTTCAACACTTTATTACAATGACACCTCACATCTGGGCTTAATGCAGTACTCCAGTTCACATATTTATATTATGTAGTAGGTTGTACAACATAAAACTGTATATTGATCCCTTTCACATGTTCAGTTTGATTTTCCTATAGTGAGGATATGTTTGGTGATACCTCAATCCTATGTACTGCTGTGATGGCTTAGTGGTTAACTACTGTGACTATAGTGTACAGGGTCCTGGTTCAAGATCTGCAAAGGCTGTTTATTTTGTTTCTGGCCAGAACAGCGGCTGTTGCATACAGAGTGATTAAGGCACTTTTAAGCAACTGTAAGCAGGTTTGCACAACGGTAAGCAGTGCTAACCTCCGGTTAAATATGCTTACAGAGAGTTAGCTTTAATATTGCTTAACCTGTGTGTTCATTGCTTACTCCCACACAAACGGGCTTAAACCCACTTACCACTGCTTAAATATGCTTACTCTTGCTTAATAGTGCTTACTCCCGCTTTCCACCACACTAATTTAGACAGTAATGTAAAATGTTTTTTTGGAAGGTGGTGGATTTGAAAACTCTATGGATTTATCATTCATCACATGTTGTACCGTCAATTTGTATCCCTGATTCATGTGTACATATACTGTATGGGGCACTTGTGATTATCTGTGGATTTTACAACATTATGACAATGACACCTCGCATCTGCATTTAATGCAGTACTCCATTTCACAAATATGTTATTTAGTAGGTTATGCAACAAAAAATATTGTTCATAAAGTGATTTGACATGGAAAATTGAATGTAATGGTGTGGGACTCTAACCGGGAATGACTGCTCACAAGGCAAATGCTCTGCCCACTACACTATTGCAGTACTGCTTCATTTGCATATATCTTGATTGTTATCCTAGTGTGTGATTTAAGCTGCAATTAACATAGTTAAGCAATGGGCAAACCTGTGCACCTACAGTTAAATTTTATCTGTTTGATTAAAAAAAGAAGCTTGTTTATATTTTATATATTAACTATTGCTCTTATAAACTTGGGGGGATGTTGCTGGGGGTATGCAAACACCTATGAGCGGTCTCGCGCATTCTTATTCCTAAACTGCTGTTCTTGATTGCAGGAGCATGTATATTCTGTGAGCTCTGCTCTCAGACACACCCCCTGCACTTGTACATGCTCCGTGTCCATTTAGGAGCTCAGGCAGCATGCATTCATTAATATGCCTGGCGCTGCCATTTTGCTCCTAAACATTCGCTTCCGTGCAGGACTAAGCTAGTCCTGTACAGAAATATAGTGAATCCGGGGGCTAGTCTTCTCAATTCTGATGATACATTATGCAAATAACCTTTTCCATTGTTTTTCCACAAAAATAAAGTAAAGTTATGGGTCTTTATGACTCCATCTGTCCGGTTCCCCTATCCCTTAAATATGGGTTGAACAAGTGCATGTCTCCAATCTTAAGTTATGGGTCTCTGCGACTCTGGGTTTGTCCTGTTACCCTGTCCTTAAATATGCATTGAGCCAGAGCATGTCTTCAATCTTAAGTTATGGGTGTCTGTGATGCTGGGTTTGTCCTGTCCCCCTGTCCCTTAATATGGGTTGAACAAATGAATGTCTCCAATCTTAAGTTATGGGACTCTGACTCTGGGTTTGTCCTGTTCCCTGTCCCTTCAATATGCATTGAACAAGTGCATGTCTCCAATCTTATGTTATGGGTGTCTGCGACTCTGGGTTTCTCCTATTTCTCTCTCACTTAAACATGGGTTGAACAAGTGCACATCTCCAATCTTAAGTTACGAGTCTCTGTGACTCTGGGTTTGTGCTGTTCCTCTATCCCTTAAATATGGCACATGTGCACATCTCCAATCTTGAGGAATCTCCTCATACTTTAATGACCTAGTGAATAACAAATACAGTGATACTGTCATTCCTGCCAGAGTGTTCTCAGGTTATTGTTTCTAATTCTACTTCATCCCTGTACTTTGTGTCCAATGTGCGTATTTATTTTTCAATGTAATTTAATTTAACTTCAGCATCAAAGTTAACGGGATATTATTAGCAACATTTCTCACCACCTTTGTGCAACCAAAACTGTTCTGAATAACATTTTGTAAATGTATTTAATGTATTTATTTGTTGTGTTGGAGAATATATTTTACATTCTACACAATTTGTTAGTTTGTAGGTTTTCAGTCCTGCCACATCGTGTGTGTGTGTGTGTGTGTGTGTGTGTGTGTGTGTGTGTATATATATATATATATATATATATATATATATATATATATATATATATATATATATATATATATATATATATATATATATAGGCCCAGAGGCATTTATAAGTCTAGCTAAGAATTTCACCCATGTTCTTTCCAAGTCAACACCTGTTTCCCCTGTCCAGCAGGGACACAGTTGGGATCCCAGGGGTATATTTTCTGTTTCCCATCCAGTCATCCTGGTTCCATGTAGAGAGAGCTAGAGAGGTACTCTGCCTAACATTGAGTGGAAGTCTATTCCACAGATGGGGGGGGGTCTTTGGGACACAAATCTATCCCACCAACAAGTTCTGTTAATGTTACAGACCAGGTTAAGGCCTTGCTTTTGAGTTGCATGAGTGGAGTTTGTCTTATGGGTATGCAGGAACTCCGTCAAGGCAGGGTCTGAAATGGCCTTGTATGCTAGACACAGGTCACCTCTGAGCAGTCTGTATGAGACTGGGTAGAGGGACAGGGGTTTTAGCCTATCTGTATGGGATAGGTGTTTGGGACTAAGCAGTCTGTATGAGACTGAGTAGAGGGACAGGGGTTTTAGCCTATCTGTATAGGATAGGTGTTTGAGGCTCTGGATTTTCCTGGTGAGGAACCTCTGTTGTTTCTCAAATTGCTGCATGTGCTTGTCAAGGTGCATGCCAAAGGGGGCATTGTACTCGATAATGGGTCTGATGAGGGAGGAGTACAGGAATGTTTTGACCAACTTGTTCCTGTATGAAACACCCTTATTTATGAGTTGAGCCATATAGAAAGCCTTCCGTACAACAGAGGCAATGTCATGGTCAAAAGTCAGGTCGCTATCAACCTGTGTGCCTAAGTCCTTCACAACTAACTGCATGCTTAATACATTGTTATTAATCTGATAATTAGTAGGGCTAACATTTTCTGCAAAGAGGATAATGATGCATTTCTTGGCATTCAGTTTGAGGCCATGCTTCTGACAGCAGTCATTAATTTGGGTAAGGCCCTCTTGCAGGATGTTCACATCACTAGGGGAATTTAAGACAGCATCCACCTTGCAGTCATCTGCAAATCTGGTCAGCCACAGACCACTGGTTTGGGCTTGCACCTCAGAAAAGTATATCCAAATCAGAAGAGACCCCAAGACCGATCCTTGGGGTACACTGCTCGTTACTGGTCTACTAGAGGTGGCTTTCCCTGCTTTGACTGAGTGGGTTCTATGAGTGAGCCAGTTAGCTACCCATCTGGTAACATACAGGTTGATGCCTAGCTGGGTGAGTTTATCTATTATGCCCAAGTGAGGAATAGTGTCAAAGGCTTTGTTGAGGTCAACATAGGTGCTGTGCACAGTCTTCCACTCATCCATGTCTTTGGTGACTGTTTCAAAGAAGTTGACCAAGTTTAACAGGCATGATCTCCCTTTGACAAAATAAAACTGTGTGGGCTCAAGCTTTTAGAAGTTGCCAATGTCCTTGTTTATAAGGTCCATGATGATGCGTTCCATGGCCTTGCAGATCAGGCTAGTTAGGCTGATGGACCTATAATTGCCTGGATCAGTGGGAGCTCCACCTTTGTGCAGAGGGATGACGGTTGCTATCCTCCATTCAGCTGGGATGAAGCTAGTGCTCGAGCTTTGGTTGAATAGGGTGTCTAATGGAGCTGAGAGCTCATGCCTGAGTTCATGCAGGATGCAGCCAGGGATGTTATCAGGACCCATGGAGGCCATACTTTTTGCCTTTGAGAGGGCAGGTGCTGGAGTTTACTGATGGGGGACAGGGGAGTGAAGTTTTTCACTGAACCTGTCTGCCAGCAGGTTGGCTATATCTGTGGCATTTGTGTATTATGCACAATATGTATATGCTCAGAACACATTATTGATTACAATTAGAGGTAGTAACACAAATGAGGGTGTAGATAACAAGAGTAGGACAGCACAGTAATGTGATACAGGCTAGTCAGCACCCAGATGTACTAAAAGTACATTGTAGGATAACAGCAAACTGTTTGTATTGTTGAGAAAGTGAAATGACAGAAAACTATGTATACAATGTATGAATGTTGTACTACCTGGCATAATATTATTGTACTCCATAATAAGTCATTATGGCTACATTACCCTTTAATGTTTAACTGACCCACAGCATTATGTCAGACATTTGCATAGACCTAAAATGTGACATCAACACACTGACCATACCTTGTGTGTACTGTTGCAGACATTTGACAAGGTGATGGCAGTCCTATCCTTAGACTGAGACAACACGTCCTTGTTTTCATTTGATGCATTCAGGTATGGGGTGCAGCACTGTAGCGCTTATTATCAGTGCATAGCAATGAGAGCAATCACCAGAGGTGACAATGAGTGGGAACACTGTTCTGTCACAGGCATGAGATATGCAGTCATAGCAATGACAGCAGTCACCAGAGGTGACAGTGAGTGGGAAAACTGTTCTGTCACTGGCATGAGATATGCAGTCACAGCAATGAGAACATCACCAGAGGTGACATACTGAGTGGGAACACTGTTCTGTCACTGGCATGAGATATACAGTCATAGCAATGAGAGCAGTCACCGGAGGTGACATAATGAGTGGGAACACTGTTCTGTCACTGGCATGATATCTGCAGTCTAGCTGTCTAGACAATACACTTTGTGTCAGAATATTTCTCATTCAGGGCTGGGGTGTGTTTGTATGGTTTGGGTCATCCAGAAGTGTACTGGCAGGCCTTATGTAAATGTTGTTGCTCACTCATGTCCTGCTAAGTCTTCCAATATGACAGTACTGCATCTGTATAAGTTTTTAGGTTTTGTTACTTCTCTGTACTAAACACTGTGTTATGTGATGCTATCATGTAACCGATGTACAGACGTGATAAACAGGTCTGTGAACTGCGATCTGCATTATCAGGTAATATCTGTAATTTATACATTCAAAAATGCCTAGAATTTCAAGTCTGTCAGTAACACACAAAGAGGATGTTATTTTCAAACTGCATGAATATAAATGTAGATTGTGTTACATACATGCATGCATACATACATATAAAAGTAGCTATTTGTCAAACTATAGGGTTATAGATGGCATGAGATTTTTGGTTGCAGCACTTACTTTTTACTACCTTAGTAAAAGTACCCCTGTAATTACCTACTATAATATACTAGGAATGCTACTGAAAAGTATATGGGGAAATGTATAGACTGCATTTGCTTCAGCTTTCAAATGCTAATCAGTGTAAATTAACTGTACTTCCGCCAAACATTCAGGAAAGATGTGAAAGTTGAAAACATTTTACCACAATGAATGATAGAAATAAAGTGAGAAAAGAAAACCAGTAGGATGGAATCACTATTAGACAAATAGTTATGGTGTAATTTCTGAAGGACAACATACAGCATCAGCTAATGAGAAAATAATTTTAGACCAGTGATTAGATTCGGTTTGAAAGCTGCATGACATTTTTAGAGAAAAGATGCAAAATATTTTATTATTTTAGAATATTTGGACATTTCTTAGTCAACATGTTTCTTTGCAAGGCACAACTGTCCAAAGCAATGCTGTGCTGTAAAATGAGGGAAATATGTATGACTATAAAAGTGCACCTACATCATCTCACACACAAACAAGCAACACTAATAACACACTGTAGGAAAATAATTGATAGTGGAGGGGAAAACATTTGTAGCAACAAGCATGAAAAATACTATTGCCTAGGCTTGAATACTTATTTGCAAAAGCAAGTACATAGTAAAGTAGCTATCACTTCACTGCTAAAGAAGCTCCAGATCTGTGTGTGAAAAGAAGATAGCATCTCTAGCGGAGTAAAATCCAGTCATTCAGCTAATCTAATTGCTCATGAGCGGGGGAAGGAAAATACAAAAGGACAAACTGCAGCTGCAAGTTCTGAGCATTTCCTCTAAAAAGCCCCACTGAGAGTTTGTGTAATCTGACCTGCAGTATGCTAAAAAGGCTATTTGAAAACCTTGCCTCTAGCTGAACATGTGACTTACTGAGTACTAAAATGTAAACAAACTCCTCTAGCAAAAAATCTGAGCCAATGCCCCTTTAACAGGAGCTGGTGGTAGAGAGTCAGGAGACAGACCGGACTCTGAAAATACATCATCTACCATGTCTAAAACTGGAGGAATAGCAAGGGGCCTGTGCTGAGGTAACAGAAGGAAGTCTCTGAGCCTTTTCTTGGATTATGAGTAATCTTGGCTCTCCCAGTGGAAATGCTCCCTCATAGTATGCAGGGTCTCCCCAAAAGAATAATCCTCAGCAGGAGAGGCTGAAGGGATAGATTCTTCAGCATCAGAATCCTCATAGGGAGGAAGGGAATATTCCTGTTCAGAAGAGGAATCAGAGGAAATGGAAACCTGATCTGAAGATTCATATTCCATCTCTTGCCTAGGCCTCTTATCAGGAGGGGGATGGGAACCCCTGATCTAAGTAATTAGGTCTTCAGCCATTTTAAGCATCTGTTTTTTAGGCATGGAGGCCTGTCCAGGAGATTGCTGTACTTGTTTCTTTGTCTTTAGAGCTGCTTTAGTCTTTGCCTTTGAAGCTGAAGTTGGCTTTACATATAACTGTGTAGGTCTGAAAACACCCTTAGAAGCCGATGCCTGCTCAGTGGCTCCAGACCCATCTGAGGGAATAGTTTCCAAGTGTCCAATACCTTGACTTTCCAGAGGCCTAGTCGGCTCCACGTGGGAGTCAGAAGCAGTCTGTGGCTCTGAGGTAGCGGGCGTCAGGGGCTGCGAAAACACCTCACTGAGAACCGGCGACAGGCCTAACCGAAGCCTGGTCGGTTTTGACCCTCGGATGCCTGTCCTTTTCTTTTTCTTTGCGCTTTTTATAAACTCCGGTAGTTGGCTGTTCCGATGGCATTATATAATTGAATCTTCTGCCAAAGTAATGAAATGCAAAATCGTACAGACGCTTAATAGTGCGTTGGTTAAATCTAGCACAAAACTGACAAGTAGCAACGTCGTGGTCAGGGCCTAGGCAAGGAATACAGTAAGAATGAAAATCCTTGAGGTATTTGCTTCCCACAAGAAATACAATTAACTTTTCCTGACATCGGTCTGGAGCAAGAAAAAAGTTTCCCCAACGGGGTACTTAGCTTTAATGAAGACTTCGGATCTGAAATTCGAATTTGAAAATCTCAGGAGTCGGCCGACCGGCACTTGCGAACTGCTTTTGCTTCGGGCACCGTGCGGCAAGAAAGACTGAAGAAAATGGCATCACCTGCACCTTTTATACCCCTGGCGCACTGACGTCAGGGAGGAGGCGACAGCAACTGACGCAGGGCCTAGA
Source organism: Protopterus annectens (assembly GCF_019279795.1). NCBI lineage: Eukaryota > Metazoa > Chordata > Ceratodontiformes > Protopteridae > Protopterus > Protopterus annectens. The sequence continues at coordinate 1,100,418,150 of NC_056748.1, read as the reverse complement.
CTTTGGAACTCAGGCCAACTGCGGGTAGCCTGCCAGCAGGATAACCCAATTGTAATGACTGCAACAGTGAAACATGATGAACATCACATGCACATTTCTCTAAATTTCTGCTCTCAGCCAATAGTGCGTGTCTTGGCCTTCTAGAGATAGTGTTCCAATCTCCTTTTACTTTTTTATACATCCTTAATGAAAAGCTAAATCTTCTCATAATTGTCTTTATATATTGTCACATTGCCGTCAGTGCTGTTTGCTTTGGTTTTGAGGGGGGGGGGGTCTACCTGAAAGGAGGAAGAGAATCTAACCATTATGAGCAGTTACTCTCCTGTCTGAAATTACCTGACACCAAGCACTGAGGGACAGAGGATTTGAAAGTGGAAGGAGTACAGGGACAGGAAGAGAGGGAAGGATGACCAAGTCTCTGGCACAGTCATTCTGAATCTGGTGCAAGACCCTGACTGTGGAAAGTCACTTGTTTTTTGGGTTTGGGGTCATTACCCTCTTGCCATTTTTCTTGGGTGCTTACCTATTAGGCTGAGTTCTATGCTTATTCTGTCCTTTGAACGGGGGTGAGGTTTTAGAAGGGAAGAATTTGGGGACCTGAAAAATCCTATAAACTCCATTCATTAATTTACCTCTGTCATTTCGTTGTTCGACTCCCTGAGAAGCAGCAGGTTTAAATCAAAACTTGAGTCTAGAAAAGACCTCAATTTCTGACTTTCAATCATCTGAAAACTTTTTTTTTTTTTTTACATATCCAAACAAATCTACTCAAAAACAATAGTGAAGCAGAAGCCCTCAAACAGTATCAGCACAATCACACACACTCTAAGGAAGGTTTAGAAACTTAAAAAGTCAGACACAGTCTGATATTAAAACCCATCTTCAGGGGTCAGGGAAGGAGAAAATTCTTCCAAGTTTACAGCACACTTAAAAAATCGGCTTCCCCATACGGCCCTAATAGTTCAGAATTCTGAAGACTAATGTCGGAGAAGAAAACTGTCTCTTACCCTAACTGGGTTGGAGAAGGCAAGATGCTTTTTTGCTCCTTGAGTCATAGGAGTTAGGGCAGATAAGCTGTTTTAGAAGAAATGAGAAATTTGCATGTGAAACTCTATACAAATTATCTCTACTTTTAGGAACTGAAAGAAGACAATCAGAAGCATTACAGGCAGATTTTAAGGCATCCTCCAAAGCAAGCAAAACAGGAGGAATGGGTGCAGAAACAGGGACTTGTTCAAGTAATTCATATCTGTCCAGCTATGGAAGAACAAAGTACAGTTGTGCACACTTAACCCAAATGTGATGACTGCAACAGTGAATGGTATCTGCTTGCAGTAACACTCAGTCGGCCTGATTAACAAAGTCTTGGGTCCTGCGACAGTTGCTGTCTCGTCTTCCGTGACGTCAGGGGTATAAAACATGAAGCCGACTTCATTACATCAGTTTTTCTTGCTCCAGATGTCAGGTGCCCCCCTAAAGAGAAGCAATTAAATCTATAAAGTATACAAGGTTATACCTCCAACAAATAAGCAAATACACTAAAAAGCTTTTGAGCATAATGAAGGAGAGTAGAGGTATAGCCAAAAGTAAGGGGGCTGGAGGGAGGGTAACCAGGACTACAACAATGAATACACTCGAACATCTACATTTATGGTAAGTGCACACAACTGTACTATGTTCTTCATGTTTCACTGTTGCAATCATCACATTTGGGTAGATTCCCAAAGGTAAGTATGGGAGGAGGAATTTAGATAGCATTAGGACCAGCTATAAGACCCTGCAAGACTGCAGTGGCAAAGCCAGCTCTGGACTTAGAGAAAATTGGCAAATGGTAATGCTTGGTGAAAGTATGTACAGAACTCCAGGTAGCAGCTTCTAGGATGTCCTTGGTAGGGACACCTCTGAGAAAGGCTGTAGAGATAGATGCAGCCCTGGCTGAGTGGGGTCTAATCCCCTGTGGGATAGGGTTTCCATGGTGCTTGTAGCAGAAATGAATGCAATGGGTTATCCATTTGGAAATGGTTTGCTTTGAAATAGCCCTCCCCTCTGCCCCTGCAGCAAATGCCACTGCAGTTCACCCGACTTCCTTTGAGGTTTAGTCCTGTCCAAGTAGAATCTAAGTGGTCTGTGCACATCTAAGGAGTGCAGTATCTGTTCCTCTTTGTTCTGTGGATTAGGAAAGAAGGTTGGTAAATGAATGGACTGATTTAGGGCCACACTGGATACCATCTTGGGCATGAAGGAGGGATTTGTCCTGAGAGACAGCCTGTCGGCATGGAAGAGGATGAAAGGCTCCACTGCCATGAGGGCCTGTAATTCAGATACCCTTCTTGCTAAAGAGATTGCTAAAAGGAAAGCTGTTTTCCAATTAAGGAATTTTAAGTCTGCAGTAGCAGCTGGCTCGAAAGGAGGAAGAGTGATTTTTTCCAATACAAAGTTAAGGTCCCATGCTGGAGTTGGAGCTCTCCTGGGTGGTCGTAAATTTTTGGCCCCTCTGAGGAACTGTTGAGCAGTGGATGAGACGAGGGGAGGTTCTGTGCTATAATGAGCTGAAATGGCTGAGGCATGAATTTTGATGGAAGAGAAAGACAGGCCCTTGTGAAGCATCTCAGTTAAGTATTGTAAAATCTGAGGTAAACTGGGCACTGCTGTACTCAGCCCTTGAGATTGGTTCCAGGCACAAAATCTTTTCCATTTTTCGGCATAGGATTTTCTAGTACTAGGCCTCCTTGCCTGTAAAATGATATCCATCACTGGTTTACTGGGGAATGGTAAAGGAGAGATTAGGTAATTAGCCAGGCTGCTAGGTTCAGTGTTTGAAGCCGAGGGTGCAGGATTTGGTGCTCCTGCTGAGACAATAGGGTAGGAGTTTGGGGCAGGTGCCATGGGTCCAACAGTGATGCACTGCGCAACAGGGGGTACCAGTGTTGGCGTGGCTAGTCTGGTGCAATCAAAATCGTCCTTGGTTTGTCTTATCTGATCTTTAGTAGTACTCTGGAAAGCAGAGGCAGAGGATGAAAAGCATAAACATAGTTTTGGGGGGGGGAGGCAAACAGGTCTATATCTGGGCTCCCCCATAAACAGGTCTATATCTGGGCTCCCCCATTTGCTTATCAACATGTTGAAAATCCTTGATTCCAGTTTCTACTCGTGTCGGTCCATGAGGTTTCTGCTTAGTTTGTCTGCCAGTGTATTCAGTTTTCCTGGCAGGAATTGAGCATGTAGATGCACTTGATAGCTCAGGGCTGTGTTCAACAATGCCATGGCTAGTCTGCAGAGGGAGTAAGAATGTGCACCTCCCTGCTTGTTTATGTACCACATAACAGTGGTGTTGTCCGTCTTTACCATTAATTGTCCTGGAAGAATGTGGTCCTTGAAGGCTGTCAGAGCATTCTGTACAGCTAACATTTCTTTTTGATTGATATGCAGGTGCATTTGATTTCGGTTCCATTTGCCCGGAATGCATTTCCCTGCCAGGTGTGCCCCCCCATGCACAAGTCTGATGTGTCTGTTGTTAGGGTTTGGGCGGCATGGGGCAGTGTGAATGGTAGTCCCTTGTTTTGGTGACAGGCCACTGCCCACCCAAGAAACTCTAGGCGTAGGCAAGGTATGATAGGAAAAAGAAGTTATGTACCTACCATAACGTTCCATGTTAGTTGTTTCCTCTCGCCTTCTTTCTTGCTGGTTGGGTTCGGAGCCAATCCTCGGCTCCGACTCGGCCAGCTTCTAAAGCTAGAGAGCCATTTACTGGCTCGAGGCCTCCCCATATCCCATGATGCCTGGCACTAGATACCCAGATCTCGTTTGGTAAATCTAACTGCAGACATAAAAAGGAAAGAATCCTATCCTGTAATACATAAACCCTACCATAGAGACTACCAGGTAGAGAGGAAAAGCCAGAGAACACTCAGCCAGTGAAAAACCATACAGAAAGTACAGTTTTGTACCGACCATAAATGTAGATGTTAGAGTGTCTTCACTGCTGCAGTCATTACACTTGGGTTATCCTGCCGTCAGGCGGGCCCGCTGTCGGCCTGAGTTCCAAAGCCTTGGTCCGGCATCGGTTGCTTTCGCCTCTTCCCTGACATCAGTCTGCCAGGGGTATACAAGAAGCAGCAGACGCCATTTTCTTCAGTTTTTCTTGCCCCAGATGTCAGGTGCCCCCAAAAATGGTAGGCAATACATATTGCTAATAAAACATACAAAAAATGGTAAAAATAAAACCTTCAGTAACCAGCAAATACACCACATAGGTAGTGTAGGTTAGTCCCAGATAAGAAAGAGGGGCTGGCGGGTGGGTAACCTGGACTGCAGCAGTGGAGACACTCGAACATCTACATTTATGGTAGGTACAAAACTGTATTATGTTCATCGTGTTTCACTGCTGCAGTCATTACACTTGGGTAGAATCCCAAAGCTGAGTTTGGGTGGCTGGTTCTATAGAGGATTTGGTGTGGCTATGAGGCACTGCAGTGGCAAAGCCAGCTCTGGATCTAGAGAGGCAAATGGTAATGCTTGGTAAAGGTGTGCACTGAACTCCAAGTTGCAGTTTCCAAGATATCTTTGGTAGGTACTCCTCTAAGGTAGGCAGTAGCCCTGGTGGAATGTGATCTAATATTACTAGGTACAGGTTTCCCATGTGTGTTGCAGAGCCAGATACAGTGTCCTATCCACTTTGAAATGGTCTGCTTTGAAACAGCCTTTCCCTGTGATCCTGCAGCATATGATAAAAACAATTGTTCAGATTTTCTGAAAGCTTTTGTTTTGTCCAAGTAGAAGCGCAATTGCCCGTGTATGTCCAAGGAATGTAGAAGTCTCTCCCCTTTATTCTGGGGATTTGGATAAAATGTTGGCAAGTGAATAGTTTAAGATCCACACTGGATACCACCCTAGGCATAAAGGTAGGGTTTGTTCTTAAAGAAACCCTGTCTTGGTGGAAAATGATAAAAGGCTCCACTGCTATTAGTGCCTGCAGTTCTGAGACACTTCGTGCTGAGGTTATTGCCAGAAGCAGAGCAGTTTTCCATGATATATATTTTAACTCTGCTGAATTGGCTGGTTCAAAAGGAAGCAAAGTGAGCTTTTCCAAGACGAAATTGAGGTCCCAAGTTGGTGTTGGTGCTCTCCGGGGCGGTCTTATGTTTTTAGCCCCTCTGAGGTACTGCTTTAGCAATGGGTGAGAGAAAATAGGAGGATCTGTGTTGTAATGAGCCGAGATGGCAGAAGCGTGAATCTTAATGGATAAGGATAGTCCTTTGTCCAGCATTTCAGTCATGTATTGTAGTATCTGAGGAATGTTAGGGACCAGAGGATCAAGATTTTGAGGATGGTTCCAGGCAGAATCTCTTCCACTTTTCTGAGTAAGATTTCCTGGTGCTAGGCCTCCTGGTCTCCAAAATGACATCCATAACAGCTTTAGAGAGAGAAGTTGTTGGTTTGGCTAATGAAGCTGCCATGCAGCCAGATTTAAGGTTTTGAGCAGACTGTGCACTATCTGATTGTTTTGCTGAGTCAGAAGGTGTGGAATTTGAGGCACAGTCCAAGGTGGGCCTTGAGCGAAGTTCTTTAAGACTGGGTACCAATGCTGGCGTGGCCAGTCTGGAGCAATCAGAATCATCTGTGGTTCTTGTCTGGCTTTTAGGAGTACCTTTGTAAGGAGAGGCAGAGGTGGGAAGGCATAAACATTTAGGCTTTTCCAGCTGAACGAAAGAGCATCCACTTTCCATGCTTGTGTGTGATAAGTCCTTGTGCAGAATTTTTGTAGTTGGTAATTCAGTGGTGAGGCAAAAAGATCTATATCCGGGCACCCCCATTTGTGCATCATCATTCTGAAGACTTGTGGATTTAGTTTCAACTCGTGAGGATCCATGATGTTTCTGCTTAAGTAGTCTGCCAGAGTGTTTTTCTTTCCTGGCAGGAATTGTGCTTGCAGATGAACTTGGTAGGTTAGAGCTGTGTTCCACAAGGTCATGGCTTGTCTGCATAGGGGGGGCAAGAATGAGTGCCCCCTTGTTTGTTTATGTACCACATTACAGTGGTGTTGTCTGTCTTTAATAGCAATTGTCCTGGATGCAGAAGATCCTTGAAAGCTGTAAGGGCATTTTGTACAGCCAACATCTCTTTTCGATTGATGTGAAGATGCATTTGGTCTGTGGTCCATTTGCCCCGAATACATTTTCCTGCCATGTGTGCTCCCCAGGCGTAATCCGAGGCGTCTGTTGTTAAAGTCTACCTGGCTGTGGGAAGAGTGAAAGGCTGACCCTTGCTGAGGTGACATTCCTGTGCCCACCATTGAAACCCCTGTTGTAGGCAGGGAATTAGTGGTATTACTGTCTCCATGCTGTGAGAATGTTGAGACCAAACACTTTTTAGGTACCATTGTAATTTCCTCATATGCAGTCTTGCATATGGAATTAGTAGTATGCAGGATGCCATGAATCCCAAGGGCTGCAAAATTTTTCTTGCAGGGGGTTGGGACTTTGTTGCCATCAATTGAAAATACTGAGTCAGTTGTCCTTGTTTGTCTGGCATGAGATAATCCATCTGGGCCATTGTATTTAAGCTGGCACCCAGGAATATTATCTCTTGTGAGGGCACTAGTTTTGATTTATTTTTTGTTTACTGTGTACCCTACGCAACTTAATAATCTTTTTATGAACGCCAGATGCTGTAGAAGAATGTCCTTGCTCTCTGCTTGAATCAGGCAGTCGTCCAGATATGGATATATTTGAACTCCTTTTTGTCTGCAAAATGCAATTACTGGTGCCAGGCACTTGGTAAAGACCCTGGGCACAGTAGATAAGCCAAAGGGCAGTGCAGAGAATTGCTAGTGCATTGAACCAGCTATGAATCTGAGGTATATTCTGCAATTTTGTCTGATAGGGACATGCAGGTATGCCTCTGAGGTCCAAAGTGACAAGCCAAGCTTTCTTGCCCAACATGGGAAGGAGCTGGTGTAGTGTCAGCATTTTGAATTTCGGAACATCCAGGTAAGAATTTAGAGTGGAAAGGTCCAGAATGGGTCTCCAGGCTTTGTCCTTTCTGGGTACCAGGAAGAGTCTTGAGTAAAATCCTTGTCCTTTTTCCTGCTTTGGTACTTTCTGAATAGCTCTCATGTCCATGAGCGCTGTAATTTGTTTTTGTGCCTCTGCCCATTCATTTTGTGGCAGGTCTGGCATTCCTTTTAACCTTGGAAAAGTGTGAAAGTGGAACCTGTAACCTTGAGACACAATATTCAGCACCCATTTGTCTTGGGTGATTGCTTGCCAGTTTTGAGAAAAAAGTGCTAGTTTCCCCCTAAGAGAGCTGCCAAAAGGTAAGAGCTTGGCATTGGAAGGGGGAAGTCATTGGGACCGTTTCCTGTAAGGTTGTGACTTATCCTCACCTTGTTTTGGGTTTGAAGCACCCCATTGTCGTGGTCTGTAAGAGCCTTGTGGCTGAGATCTGCCTCTTGGGCGTCTGTATCTGCCTCTTTGCGGCCTAACACTGGAAAGGACCAATTCTTTGTAGGCCAATTTCTGCTAAATCGTGGTGGCTGTACCTGTAAGAAATCCTTCACTGTTTGCATAGATTTTGCCTTATCCTCCATTTTCTTTAATACCTCTTCTGCCTTAATACCAAATAAATTATCTTGTTGCAAAGGAGCATCCAATAATTTTACCTTAACATGATCTGGCAAACTTTGTTCTTTTAACCAAGCATGTCTTCGAATCACAGATCCTGTAACTGCTGCTCTACAAGAAGCTTCTAATGAATCAAAACCACATTGCAAAGTATGCTTTCCCACTTGTTCAGCTGCATGCAATAAATCCTGCATTTCCTTATAGTCAAGGTTGTTCTGCATTTGCACTCATTTTCTGTTTTAATTGAGACAGTAAGTATTGTTGATATTTAAGCATATGAAACTGACAATTTAGAGCCCTCACTGCTAAAGTTGCAGAAGTGTAAACTTTCTTTCCCCATCTAATGCTCTAGAGTTCCTATCCGAGGGAACTGGATTCTTAGCCGTGGAAGCCTTAACCCCTTTGGGACCCTGGGAAATAGTTTCTGGGTCAGCAACAGGGTTTTTATAAAGAAATTTGTGAGAGTCAGGGACTCTGTAGTACCTGTCTGGCTTGACTGGAGCTGGGGGTAAAGAATCAGGATTTAAACTAGATTCAGAGAACACGTCATCCACAATGTCCAACACTGGCGGAATAGCAAGGGGCCTGTGCTGAGGCAGCAAAAGAAAGTCTCTGAGCCTTATCTTGGATTCTGAGTAACCCTGGCCCTCCCAATGGAAATGCTCCCTCATGGTATGTAGAGTTTCCCCAAAAGAGTAATCCTCAGGAGGAGAGGCTGAAGGAATTGATTCTTCAGTATCAGAATCCTCATAGGGGGGTAAAGAATATCCCTGGTCTGAAGAGGAATCCGAATATATTGAAACCTGGTCAGAGGAATCATAGTCTGTATCCTGCCTAGGCCTTTTATCAGGAGGGGGATGGGAACCCCTGATCAGAGTTATCAAGTCTTCGGCCATCTTGAGCATCTGTTTTTTAGGCATGGAGGCCTATCCAGGTGAATGCTGTACAATGTAGGCTTAGTCTTGGCTGTAAGTTGCAATGGTAAGTTGAGTAGGCCTGAAAACACCCTCAGAAGCCGATGCCTGCTCAGCGGCTCCGGACCCATCTGAAGGGTTAATTTCCGTTGTCCCAACACCTTGAATATCCAGAGACCTAGGCACCTCCACATGGGAGTCGGTCGCGGCATGTGGTTCTGAGCTAGCGGGTGTCAGGGGCTGCGAAAGCGCCTCACTGAAAACTGGCGAACCAGCGACTGGCCTAGAAGAGGCTTAGTCAGTTTTGGGCCTCGGATGCCTTTCCTTATCTTTACGTTTTTTTGTGCATTCCGGTCATTGGTTGTTCCGACGGCATTGTATAATTAAACCTTCGCCCAAAGTAATGGCAAGCAAAGTCAAACAGACGTTTAATAGTGCATTTGTTAAATCTAGCACAAAACCGACAACTAGTGACGTTGTGATCTGGGCCTAGGCATGGAATACAGTAAGAATGAAAATCTTTATGAGGTATTTGCTTCCCACAAGAAATACAATTATTAACTTTTACTGACATTGGTCTGAGGCAAGAAAAAGTTTCCCCAACGGGGTACTTAGCTTTATTGAAGACTTCGGTTCTGAAATAGAATTTGAAATCTCAGGAGTCTGCCGACCGGCACTTGCAAACTGCTTTTGCTTCGGGCACCGTGCGGCAAGAAAGACTGAAGAAAATGGCGTCTGCTGCTTCTTATATACCCCTGACGCACTGACGTCAGGGAAGAGGCGACAGCAACTCTAGACTTTGGAACTCACGCCGACTGTGGGCCCGCCTGACGGCAGGATAACCCAAGTGTAATGACTGCAGCAGTGAAACACGAACATCTCTTCTCAGTCTACTAGGATAGGGGGATGGAGGGTGGGACGCAAGAAAGAAGGCGAGAGGAGACAACTAACATGGAACATTATGGTAGGTACATAAACTTCTTTATGTTAAGTTGTCTATCTCGCCTTCATTCTTGCTGGTTGGGACAGCGTTCCTAGCACCTAAAATCCTGGGTGGCTCATTGGAACAAACTCTTCAGCACAGTGGAACCAAAATCAGCTCTGCCCCTGGAAACCACGTCCAACTTGTAATGCGAAATGAAAGTATGAGAGTTGGCCCACGTGGCCGCTGCACAAATAGATTCCATGGGCAATCTAACTTGAAAAGCCACAGAAGTGGCTAATGCTCTGGTGGAGTGACCTTTAGGTTTAACAGGCAATTCTTTATTTCTTAGCCGATAGATAAATGTGATGATAGAAGTCAACCCCCTGGATAAGGTTAGTTTTGAGACTGTTAGACCTTGTTTACCCTTAGCATAAGAAAGGAAAAGCTGGTCCGATTTTCTGATGTCCTTAATCCTATGCAAATAAAAACGCAGTTGCCTGTGAACATTAACTGATGCAACTTGTATTCCGCCCTGTTGGAGTGGTTGGGAAAAAACACAGGAAGGTCAATAGACTGATTCAGGTTATTCTCAGAAGAGACCTTAGGAAGGAAGGACAAGTCCTGAGAGCAACCCTGTCATTGTGGAACACTAGGTACGGAGGACGGATACAAAGAGCCTGGAGTTCCGAAACTCTTCTAGCTGAAGTAATCGCTACCAGAAAGAGGGTTTTCCAAGATAAAAACTTCAAAGAACAAAAAGCTGCAGGTTCGAAGGAGGGCAAAATTAGAGATGCTAGAATCAAATTCAGATCCCACAGAGGTGGAGGATCTCTCACTGGGGGCCTGAGCAGAGTGGTCCCTTTGAGAAAAGCTTTGCAAAGCTTATGAGATATTATATTACTTTCCGACAATCCAATGTGAAAATTTGAAATTGCAGCTAACTGAACTCTAATTGTAGTGGAAGCGGACCCAGCATGACAGTTCCGTAATAAATTCCAAGATGTGGTGTACAGGGCCTGAAAAGGGGTCTGTACTCTTAGCCTCTGCCCAGGAAGAAAAACGTTTCCACTTACTAGCGTAAGTTTTTCTAGTGGTAAACTTGTGCCATGACAAAATGATTTCACGCACAGAGTGGGTGATATCAGGAAGCCTGGCTAAGGTTGCAAGTGGAGCAACCAATCTGTAAGCTGGAGAGATCGTAGGGAATGGTGCAGCCCGCCCGATTGATGGATCAGAAGGTCTGGAACTGGGTCCAGAGTCCAAGGCTGCTCGAGAAGATGATGATGCAGGAATGGGAACCATATTTGTCGAGGCCAGTAAGGAGCAATGAGGATCATTTTGCAGCCCAAAACAGTAGCTTTCTGTATCAGCTTGGGGATTAGGGGAAAGGGAGGGAATGCATACAGAAGTCCCTGAGGCCAATCGTGGACTAGAGCGCCTCTGGGGGAATGTCCCAGAGGAGAGAGGAGTGAGAAGAAAATGCTGCACTTGCTGTTGAAAGGGGTGGCAAAGAGGTCATAGCAAGGTTGTCCCCATTTGCGGAATATTTGGTCCGCCACTACCTGATTCAGAGACCACTCATGAGGCATGAGAATTGCTCTGCTCAGCCTGTCTGCTATGATGCTGGATCTCCCAGGGATGTGCGTTGCAGTCAGAAACCGTTGGGAAGAAATCGCCCACTGCCAGAGTCGGAGTGCTTCTCGACATAAGGGGTAGGACCTGGTTCCGCCCTGCTTGTTGATGTACCACACGACTGACATATTGTCCATTTGAATTGCAATGGTCCCGGTAGGAAGAGAGTCCTGAAGAGCTTGCAACGCTAAAATCACGGCCCTCATCTCCAAGACGTTTATGTGCAGATGGTACTCTTGAGGTTGCCAGGTGCCCTGGACTGTTCTGCTCTGATAATGCCCCCCCCACCCGATCAGGGAGGCATCCGTGGTCACCATAGCAACTGGAGGGGGAAGTACAAATGGTCTGCTCTGGGGCATTGATGTAGAAACCATCCACCACGCAAGGTGCTTTTTGCATGCTTCTGTGATAATAATCGTGTGAGACATGGGAAGCTGCTGAAGGACCACTAGGTGAAAAGAAGCCAATGGGGGATCCTCATGTGAAAACAAGCCAGAGGGATGAGTATGATCGCTGCTGACATGAGACCCAGTGTTTGGAAGACGAACCTGGCTTGAATTCTTTGCATACTAACAAGACCTGTACATGTCGGCGAATGACTAACACCCTGTCTGGTGGAAGGCTGGCTGACCTGTCTTTTGTATTTAAATTTGTGCCTATAAAAGTGATAGACTGACAGGGTGACAATGCAGATTTTTCGAAATTTATTGTGATACCTAGTCTGGATAGTGTAGTCTCTGGCTCGCAGAAGGTGATGCCTGGTGGTAGCAGTGAGGAGCCAGTCATCTAGATATGGAAACACCTGGAATCCTTGCCGTCACAAGTGAGCGGTGACTGCTGCCATACAGTTGGTGAACACCCTGGGGGCTGTGGTGAGACCAAAGGGCAGAGCTCTGAACTAACGTCTGGCTCCCAGCCGGGAAGCGAAGGAATCTTCTGGAGCGCCTGTCCATTTTGATGTGGTAGTTACGCATCCTGAAGATCTATGGAGCACATCAAATTGTCCTGACCCAGAAAGGGTAAAATGGACTGTAGCGTGACCATCCGAAACTTCGTTCTTTGTACAGACCTGTTTAGTCTGCTGTGATCTAGAATGGGTCTCCAGTCCCCTGTCTTTTTTGGTACCAAAAAGAACCTTGAGTAAATTCCGGATCCTTGCTGGTCTGCTGGGACTTGCTGGATGGCCCTTTTTCTTAGCAGCTTTGAAACTTCTTGAACTGCTTGATCCCTTAGATTGGGTGGAACATGTGGAAGGGACTTGTTTGACAACAAGGGAGTGCTAACAAAGGGAATTCTGTAGCCTCCGGATATAACAAACTGTACCCATTTGTCTTGTGTGATATCTTGCCAGGCTCTTGGGTACAGCGATAATCTTCCCCCGACTGCCTCCAGAGGTGGGCAGCCGGGCAACCTTTCAGGGATGCTGGAAGGGCTTGTCAGAGAAGGATTCTCTGCTGCCCTAGCTTTGCGGACCCCCTCTGCCACGAGGGCGGCGCCCGTTATTGTTCCCTCCTCTGCCCCTGGATGGGAACTCACCACGTGTGTCCGGCAAGGCTCCCTGGGATTTCCGGAACCACATCTTTCCACTCTTCTGACCCTTGGGATATGGTCTGGAAGGAGTGGAAAAACAGACTCCCACAGCAGAGAGAGTCTTGCCTTCCTGCTTACACCTGGTAAGGGTGTCCTTCACCTGTGATCCAAAGAGAGAGGAACCATCAAAGGGGGTGTTGGTGAAAGACGCTCTGAAAGGTTCCGCAAAGTTACAAAGTCGCATCCAAGCGTGCCTCCTTAGGGAGACACCTGTGCCTGTGGCTCTACTCGCACCATCGGCTGCATAAGAAAGGAGCCTCATGGAGGAGTTTACCACTGAATTAAGAGTCGCCAACTGGGAGGCTGCCTCAGCCTGGACCCCCTCAGCTGATGGATCTTGGAGGATATCTCCAAGCTCTTTAAGGAGATCCCTTTGAAGACGAGTAAAGTGGTACAAATAATTCAGACTTCATGGAGAAAGTCGCTGAAGAGAACATCCGCTTCCCATAGCTGTCCATCGTCCTGGACTCTGTTAGGGGGATGGACAGATGAAGTTTCAGCCAACTCCTTATTTGTGGCCGCCGCTACCACCATGGCATCAACGGGAACACCTTTGGTCAAAAACTGTTTGTCTTGTAGTGCGGTTATGAATTTTTCAAGTCTTCTGGGGGTCGGTTCCACTGTGTCTGGAGCTGACCATGCCTTCCGAGCCACCACAGACATGAGTAGGTCAAAAGGCGGAGACACCCAGGAGGTGGAAAGTTGGGATCCAAATGCATCCAGGAATACAGACTCATCCTCAGAAGGGCTAAGGGTAGACCAGTTCCCCCTCTGCCTAAGCATCTCAAGGATGTCTGAGAATGAGACCGCTTCAGAGGGGGACCCTTCCGAATTCTCTAAGTCGGTATCTGATGTGACAGACTCAGGGGAGTCAACATGCTTCCTCTTGCATTTCCTCTTACAAGGTGGCTCCTCTGAATGATCAGAGGAGGCTTCGGAAGAGGAAGATACACCCAAAGGGGTGCCCTGGAGCATTGGTTCCCCACGCTTGGGGTCTGGAGGAGGGGCAGAGGCAGGCACCATAGTGGGAGGAGCCGAAGGGGATGATCGTGGGGCTGACTCAGGGGCCAGCACACTCCTCATGACCTCAAAGGCGTCCCTGCTCGGATGCCGAGAAGGCTCCGGTTCTGAAGAGACCGGAATCCCTCTCCGCACCGAGGGGGACGGCCCCGAAGCCGATGTAGGAGCCAAGCTCACCTGCGCCAAAGCTCCAAGGGGGGGGGGGAGAACAGGGTCGGACAAGAGTCTGATGCCACTCGCCCCCTCAGAGCCGACTATGGAGTCTCAGCACCCAGATCCCTCCAAGGATGGTACCAAGGAAGTGATCGGAGCTGACGACAGAACCGAAGAAGGTATCAGTGCCGACGGTTCCACGATTCGAACCCCAACGAACTCCGGCTCCGAACTCAAGGGAGGATTCGGAGGAAGAATAACTGCAGACAAGGACGGAGCCGAACCCTGTTGAGGGGGGGCTGGACAACATTTTAGCTAGAGCCTGCGATTTCAAAAGCCTGCTGACCACTCTCTCCAAGTCATGATCTGACAATCTCGATGACCGAGAAGAGTGGGAGGACCGATGACTGCGCTCCGATTGGAGCAGAGGAGACCTCGGAGCTGAGCGTATCGACTCCAGGGAGGGAGATCTAGATCTCTTTCGACTCCCAGACAGCTCCGAAGTGTGTGTCGGAACAGACTGAGAGGCAGGCACATCGGTTCCGGCCGGAACCAAGGCAGAAGTAGCAGCTTCACCTAACGACGGCTCCGAGCTGGGAGTCTAAAGTTTAGGTGGCTTGGAGGACTTCACGGGCTGAGCCGTAGCCGGTGACTCCTCAGGTTTAAGCAAACCCCGTAGGATTAACTTATTCCTACGCTCCTGCAAGACTCTTGGACTGAAAGCATGACAAACCGAGCAAGAGTCCTGCAGGTGCACGGCGCCGAGACAATAGACACAAGAAGTGTGACCATCTGTCAGAGACATCTTCTGACAGCATGAATCACACTTCTTGAATCCGGACACCTTGGTACCCTTGGACATACCTAAAGGGAATACCAACACAATACACAACTATAACAATTTGAGTATAATAACTAACACACACAAAGTTACCACACCCAAAAACAGACAAGGATACACACATTAGTCTAACAACAAATAGACTAAACTAAACTAAGCAAATACTAACTATGAATTATTATTATATATATATTTTTTTTTTTTTTTTTTTTTTTTTTTACAGGAAAAAAGGTTAGCCTCTAACTTAAATAGCTACTTCAGAAAAGAGAAGTGGGGGGGAGGGGAAAACACTAACTAAAACAAGTTTTCTGAAGGGAAGGGGATTCAGGTAAGGAAAAGATATATAGTTAAACAAAGACACCTGAAGAAAGATATATATACTACAATTAAGAAACTACACTAAATCCTACTAGTTTTTTGTCAAAAAAACGATAATAATAATAAAATATATGACCTGAGCCAGTAAGACAACCTCGCAGCAGAAGCAGCAAACAAGATCTGGGTATCTAGCGCCAGGCATCATGGGATATGGGGAGGCCTCGAGCTAGTAAACAGCTCTCGAGCTTTAGAAGATGGCAGAGTCTGAGCCGAGGATCGGCTCCGAACCCAACCAGCAAGAATGAAGGCGAGACAAACAACATTCATTGCTTCTAGAACCTGAGAATGTTGACACCATAGGCTTTTTAGATACCACTGTAGTTTCCTCATATGCCGTCTTGCATATGGAATTAGAAGAATGCAGGAGGCCATGAACCCAAAGGCTTGTATTTGCCTTGCAGATAGCAGGGTTTTTGTGGCCACTTGTTTGAAGTAGGTTGTCAAATGAATTTGTTTCTCTGGCGTGAGGAAAGTCATCTGGGAAGTTGTATTCAAGCTTGCTCCCAGGAATATAATTTATGGATAGGGTACCAGGTGTAATTTCTTTTTGTTTATGGTGTACCCCAGACAAGTTAGCACCCTTTGTACAAAGGCCAGATGATTCAAAAGTACGTCCTGGCTTTCTGCCTGAAATAAACAATCGTCCAGGTATGGGTTGTTGAGTCTTTCGGCTTTTCCCGGTTAAGGGTCGCCACAGCGGAACTCCGGTCCTCTAATGATTGAGCATATTTGAATATTTCTTTGCTTGCAAAATGCAATGACTGGAGCTAGGCACTTTGACTCATCTACTGCGCCCAGGGTATTCACAAAGGGCAGTGCACAGAACTGCTAGTGCGTGCAGCCTGCTTTGAAGCATAAGTATCTTCTGCAAGATTCCCTGACTGGGATGTGCAGGTATGCTTCTTTTAAATCTAGTGTTGCCAACCAGGCGTCTTTGCCTAGCATAGGGAGCAACTGGTGAAGAGTCAGCATCTTGAATTTTGGAATCACCAAAAAAGGTATTCAGAATAGACAGGTCCAGGATAGGACACTATGAAAGTACAGTTGTGTACGCTTACCATAAATGTAGATGTTAGAGTGTATTCATTGTTGCAGTCATCACTTTTGGGTTATCTGCTTGCAGTAGCACTCAGTCGGCCTGATTAACAAAGTCTTGAGTCCTGCGTCGGTTGCTGTCCCTTTTTCCATGACGTCAGGTCGTCAGGTGTATAAAACATGCAGCAGACGCCATTGCATCACTTTTTCTTGCCCCAGATGTCAGGTGCCCCCCTAATGGGAAGCAATTAAATCTATAAATATACAAGGTTATACCTCCAACAAAAAAGCATATACACCAAACAGCTTTTGAAGATAGCAAAGGAAGATCGAGGTATATCCAAAAAAAGAAGGGGGCTGGAGGGAGGGTAACCAGGACTGCAACAGTGAATACACTCGAACATCTACATTTATGGTAAGTGTACACAACTGTACTATGTTCTTCATGTTTCACTGTTGCAGTCATCACTTTTGGGTAGATTCCCAAAGCTAAGGATGGGAGGAGGAATTTAAATAGAATTAGGACCAGCTAAAAGGCCCTACAAGACTGCAGTGGCAAAGCCAGCTCTGGATTTAGAGAAAATTGGCAGATGGTAATGCTTGGTGAAAATATGTACAGAACTCCAGGTAGCAGCTTCTAGTATGTCCCTGGTAGGGACGCCTCTGAGAAAGGCTGTAGAGGTAGATGCAGCCCTGGTAGAGTGGGGTGTCTGAGCCCCTGTGGGATAGGTTTTCCATGGTGTTTGTAACAGAAATGACTGCAATGGCCTGTCCATTTAGAAATGGTTTGCTTTGAAATAGCCTTCTCCTCAGCCCCTGCAGGAAATGCCACCAGCAGTTGATTAGATTTCCTTTAAGGTTTAGTTCTGTTCAAGTAGAATCTAAAGTTGTCTGTGCACGTCTAAGGAGTGCAGAATCCGTTCCCCTTTGTTCTGTGGATTAGGAAAGAAGGTTGGCAAATGTATGGACTGATTAAGGGCCACACTGGATACCACCTTGGGCATGAAGGAAAGACTGGTCCTGAGGGACCCTATCCGCATGAAAGATGATGAAAGGCTCCACTGCCATGAGGGTCTGTAATTCAGATACCCTTCTTGCTGAAGTGATTGCTAAAAGGAAAGCTGTTTTGCCAGAAAGGGATTTTAAGTCTGCAGTGGCAGCTGACTCAAAAGGAAGAAGGGTGAGCTTATCCAATGCAAAGTTGAGGTCCCAGGCTGGAGTTGGAGCTCTCCTGGGTGGTCGTAGATTTTTGGCCCCTCTGAGGAACTGCTTAAGCAGTGGATGAGAGAAGAGAGGTGCTTCTGTGTTATAATGAGCTGAGATGGCTGAGGCGTGAATTCTGATGGAGGAGAAAGACAGGCCCTTATGAAGCATCTCAGTTAAGTATTGTAAAATCTGAGGTATACTGGGCACCGTTTTGCTCATCCCTTGAGACTGGTTCCTGGCACAGAATCTTTTCCATTTTTCAGCGTAAGACTTTCTGGTACTAGGCCTCCTTGCCTCTAAAATGATGTCCATCACTGGTTTACTGAGGGATGGTAAAGGAGAAATTATGTAATTAGCCAGGCTGCTAGATTCAGAATTTGAAGTTGAGGGTGCAGAATTTGGTTCTCCTGTTGAGGCAATAGAGTAGGAGTCTGAGGCAGGTGCCATGAGGCCCACAGTGACACACTGCGCAAGAGGGGGTACCCAGTGTTGGCGTGGCCAGTCTGGTGCAATCAAAATCATCCTTGCTTTGTCTTGTTTGATCTTTAGTAGTACTTTGGAAAGCAGAGGCAGAGGAGGAAAGGCATAAACTGAAGGACAGAGCATCCACTTTCCAAGCTTGTTTGTGGGGTGTCCTATGGCAGAATTTGTCCAACTGTTTTTTTTTTTTTGAGGGGGGCAAACAGGTCTATATCTGGGCTCCCCCATTTGCTTGTCAACATGTTGAAAATCCTTGGTTCCAATTTCCACTCGTGTGGGTCAATAAGATTTCTGCTTAGTTCGTCTGCCATTGTATTTAATTTTCCTGGCAGGAATTGAGCTTGTAGATGCACTTGGTAGCTCAGGGCTGTGTTCCACAATGCCATGGCTAGTCTACAGAGGGGGTAAGAATGTGTACCCCCCTCCTTGTTTATGTACCTCATAACAGTGGTGTTGTCGGTCTTTATCATTAATTGTCCTGGAAGAATGTGGTCCTTGAAGGCTGTCAGAGCACTCTGTACAGCTAACATTTCTTTTTGCAGGTGCATTTGACTTGGATTCCATTTGCCCTGAATGGACTTCCCCGTCAGGTGGGCCCCCCATGCATAGTCAGATGAATCTGTTAAGGTTTGAGCGGCAGGGGGCAGTGTGAATGGTAGTCCCCTGTTTTGGTGGCAGGCCTCTGCCCACCAAAGGACTACTAGGCGTAGGCAAGGTATGATAGGAATCATCCACATTGCAAAGTATTTTTCCAACCTATTCAGCAGGATGCCTTAAATCCTGTAATTCATTTTCTGCACAGTCAAGAATCAACATCATTTTCTGTTTAAGCAATCCAATAACATGTTGTTGATACTTTAACATGAAACTAGCAGTTTAAAGCCCTAATGGCCAAGGCTGCAGAAGTGTAAACCTTCATAACCCATCTATCCAGCGCCCTGGGGTCTCAATCAGAAGGGGTAGGATTTTTAGCAGTAAAAGCCTTAATGCCCTTGGGTCCCTCTGAAATGGTCTCTGGATCCCCAATAGGATTTTTTAAAAGGAACTTGTGTGAATCAAGAACCCTGTAATATCGGTCAGGTTTTCTGGGAGCAGGAAGCAAAGAATCAGGGGCCAAACTAGATTCCGAAAAAGCATAATCTATAATGTCTAGTACAGGAGGAATAGCTAAAGGCCTATGCTGAGGCAGGAGTAAGAAATCCCTAAGCCTCTTTTTTGAAATCAGAAAAATCCTGGCTTTCCCAGTAGAAATGCTCCCTTATAGTATGTACGGTTTCACCAAAAGAAAAATACTCTGGAGGGAAAGCAGAGGGAATAGAGTCCTCTGCATCAGAATCCTCATAAGTAGATAAGGGCAAATCCAGATCATCAGAAGAATCAGAAAAATCAGAATCCTGGTCAGAAGATTCATAAACAACTTCAGTCCTAGGTCTCTTAGAAGGGGGAGGCTGACTTCCCCTGATTAGAGTTACAAGATCTTCAGCCATTCTTATCATTTGTTTTTTTGGCATAGAGGCCTGAGCATCAGTTTTTTAGGCATGGTTCGAGATTTAGGCCTAAAAGAAGGAGGCGTCAATTTAATATGCAAGTCCGTAGGCCTGAATACACCCTCAGAAGCCGGTGCCTGGACAGCGACTTCGGACCCTTCGACATCCGCAGGTTCCATAGTTGAAGCATCTCGCAGCATACCTGACTCCAAATGGGTCTAAGTACAGGTCGGCAATTCAGAAGTAGCAGTCATCAGGGGCTGCGAAAGCGCCTCACTGAGTACTGGCGAACTGGCGACTGGCTTAGGAGAAGCGTCGACAGTTTTGGACCTCAGCGGCCTGTCTCTGTCTTTATCCTTGCATTTTTTTTTTTGGAATCCCGGTAGTCGGATGGCTAACCAACGACATTTCTGGATAATTAAACAGAGAACAGAAATATTTAGAGGCGAAAATATACCAACGACGGACAGTGCGCTGATTAAATAAAGCACAAAACAGACAGCACGGTACTTTGTGGTCAGGGCCTAGGCAAGGAATACAGTACGAATGAAAATCTTTATGAGGCATTTGCTTTCCATAAGTAATGCAATTATTAACTTTTAATGACATCGGTAAGGAGCAAGAAAAAGTTTCCCAACGGGGTACTTAGCTTTAGTTGAAGACTTCGGTTCTGAAACTCGAAAATGAAAATTTCAGGAGTCTGCCGACTGGCGCTTGCCAACTGCTTTGGGCACTGCACAGCAAGAAAGACTGATGTAATGGTGTCGGCTGCATGTGTTATTCCCCTGACGTCACGGAAGAATGGACAGCAACCGACGCAGGATCCAAGACTTTGTTAATCAGGCCGAATGAGGGCTACTGCAAGCAGATAACCCAAATGTGATTACTGCAACAGTGAAACACGAAGAACATCTCTCCGTTCCCAAGCAAATGCGTCCTTCAGTTTGGAAATAGTCTCAGAAAAAAAAAAAAAAAAAAAAAAAAAAAGAGGGCCTCCACAGGTACCACTTTAAGCTTATTAGTCCTATATGCAAAGTCTTTGGCTAGAGAATCCAGGGGTGTGTCACTGCCATCACTGTAAACATCAGAATCATCAGAAAATGCATCCTCTAACTTAGAAAGAGCAGCAGCAGTATTAGCGAAGACTGTGTGGGGAGGGGGATTAGAGCTTTGGAAAGCTGGCCAGGTGGTGTAAATTACTGG
The DNA here is from genome assembly GCF_019279795.1 of Protopterus annectens. Classification (NCBI taxonomy): domain Eukaryota; kingdom Metazoa; phylum Chordata; order Ceratodontiformes; family Protopteridae; genus Protopterus; species Protopterus annectens. The sequence continues at coordinate 1,100,397,664 of NC_056748.1, read as the reverse complement.
AGCAGCAGTATTAGCGAAGACCATGTGGGGAGGGGGTTAGAGCTTTGGAAAGCTGGACAGGTGGTGTAAACTACTGCAGCAGTGAGAATGACAAACATTTGCTCAGCATCACCCCCCCCCCCCCACACACACACACACACACACACACACACCCTCCCAAATCTTTCTTCCTCTAGGGTCTTACTTATTTAACAGTTTGTTAGAAGTATTCTCTTCAAATGAAGACAAAACGTCCATCTGAGCCACACACTATTGTGCTTCCTACTAAAACTGTCAACTTCTTCTCCCAACACAACTTTTCACCACTTTATCTTTACTTCTCCTGGCCCGTTTCCCTTGATGGCATTCAAACAGTGATCATCAGCCAGAAAATGAATTTAAATCAAACTGCTTTATTTTACTGCATGTTTTCAGCTTTTTGCTTTCTTGCTGGGAAAAGCTCCAATTAAAATGTTTCTCATACAGCTGCTGTCCTGAAACTCTTCCATGTTTGTGTGTGTTACAAAAACTTTCTTACCAGACTGCATGATACTGTAGTAGTTATTAAAAATGTTACAGACCTAAATTATACCATATAGTGAAAGCAATTTGTAATACGAGACCTCATATTCAAATTCAAAATCTACAAAAACTTGCTATTTTATGGACTTCTTGCTACCAGGGAAGAATAAAATGGTACACAATGTAATATAGACATTACAATAGTCCTGGCAGAAAATCATTTATTCTTTACAATCATTCCAAGTTCATAAAAGTGTATAAAATGAAGAGCTAAAATTCTGAACCTGGGTATACAAAAGTAAACCATATTAAACAGCACACTCTTGACGACTTATGAATGACATATGCATAGCATGTTTCGCAACTTATGAAGGACCTATGCTCAGCCTGTTTTAGAGAGCAAAAAGCTCAACCATATCAGCAGCCACTGGTGTGGTAGTGACCCTTCACAGAAAAATGTTCTATCCACTTAACTATAACATTTTTACTACTCTGCACAATTAAAGCAGTGTTAGAACCTCCTGAAGTCAGCAATTGAAGAAATATCAATAATCTAGAGGTGTGCCTGCAAGCATCTAAAAGTGCAGGTGAAAACAAAACTCAGTTTTAATGCCCCCTGATATTATGCTAAGATTTCATGGAATTCTCAGTTCATGAACTATGCATAACTTAACCTTCTATTTAGTATTTTAAACTACTACATGCAGAACTGCATTTTTTTTTACATTGTAAAAGTTAAGTTCTTCGTTTGGACAGCATTTATCTTGAAATTAAAGACTTCAAACTCTATATAAGAAAACAACAAACGCTGCCTTACCATACGGTGGTCCAGTACTCCATACTGGACAGGTGAATGGCTGTTGTCTTGACTATACAAATTCTTACTCACAACCTGGATGTGAGCTTGTTGTCGCATCTGTTCAGATGACTTGATCCCAAAGCATATGTGGCTTCTGAAGTACAGAAAAGAAACCAAGAGTAATCATGTAAAGATCAAAAGTGAGAAAGTATCAAAATGCAAAGCAAGGGGAAGTCCCTACTGATTACTATAAAAATATACTCTTACCAGTGTAGGCAATCCCTTCCAACTGGAATAAGCCCATAGCACTGTGACAGGCAGAAGTAAAACCTCAGCTATTTCACAATAAGCAAAATTAAAAGCATAATTATAAGAAGCTTTTGTAAATATGCCACAATGCATCACAATAAAGCAGGACTGGGTCATCTTTTTAAACTTAAGTATACTTTTGTAATGGTTTACCTAAAGAATAAAGTGGACCACTACTAAAATGAGAACATGTGCAGCACAACAACAGCAGACATAACCACCCCCCTTCCACTATAAGCACTGCACTCCAATACTTCCAAAGTACCATCATACCTGGTTTCCAAATTACTCACACAAACCACTACAGATAAACACACCTTAACTCCAATACTCTAGCATGGTAGGGGTCAATAGACCTCCCTAGGTAATAGCCACCATAACGCCAAGACAGTAATCATCATCCTAAAACACCTATCCCACCTCCAGTACTGTTTGTAAGGTATGGAACAACAAACCATCCTAGGTAACAGCTACCCCATCTTCAGTACTGCTGTAAGTTATGAGGCAATCTCACCCCTTCTTGCAAGTGAGGTACTTAAAGCTGTACCTGTCAGATCACTCTCAGTCACTTAGCCATACATGAGCCTACACATGTGTGTGCACATATGGACACACCACTGCACTGGAAGTTGTTACGCTTATGCAGCTCAGAAGGAAACTTATCTACAATTTACATTAAGTCCACTACCAACTACTGGTGGGAATGGTCTTCTAGTGCACCTCCCCCAAGGACCTCCAATTTCTGGATGTGTAATTTCATTTGGTAGTAGAAATCTGACAAGACACACACGGTTATTAACCATACCTACCAGTGAGTAAAGCTACCCTATGCTCTTCTGTTTAGCGAAGCAGACAGATAACGCAAACATCTAACTCCTTTAAATATCAACTCTGCCTTCCTCTGAACATTAAAATGCTCCTGCTTCTCTCTCGTTTCAGCATCTAGCCCCCTCAGACTATGTTCACTGTAGGAAACACTTCACTAGCGACTCTCTCAAAGTACTACTCTTGCAAAAACTACCCTCAATACACAAATTTCAGAATCCTTGCATAGCCTCCAATTCATCTCCTTACAGTCTCTCCCACATGGTTACCTGGAACTGGCTACCTTGAGTGTATACAGCAAGCATACTTTTACGGATTAGAAGGCAGCTAACCTACCACAAAACAATATACGATGTCTAGTTCTACTCAGTCATACCAAGATAAACTGAACTACGTACAATGACTACAACTCTCTTCACTATAAATTACGTGCACTGCTGGAGTTATTAGACTACTCCTTTAGAGGCTACTGACCATCTAAAAAATACAATTGAATAACGCAGTGCTAATAAAGCACATCCTATCTCCTTGTGTTAACTACACATGAATGATTTTCAGCCAATACCTGGACCAAAAATGGCAAGGGTAAATGAACTATACACAGTATCTGCAGAAAAATCAAAACTGAAAAAGCATGGAAAGTGCACGAGTGACTGGAGGTCAGCCATTAAACCCAAAGACTGTAGCTTTGAGGCAAAGCTCTTTAACCAATAAGCTACTTAAGTATTTCTAGTAAAAACATCTGCACACACAAGAAGACGGTTATAAACACTGTACGACCGTTCATTTGTGGTAAAAAGAATGACAAAAGTTATTGAGGCACACGTGTCAAACATTGTTCACAAGGACAAGACTGAGACTTTCTTGAATGTAAACATTTAAGATAGTTTGTAATGCCATGTCTTCCCGGGGGGGATAAAACAGCTAACTGGACAGGTCCCGATTAATTATAATGCAACAAGCAAATATAGAAGCTAGCTATATGGCATCACCATAACATAGCACAGAGATGTTTGACTCAAAGAGCACATGCATATCACCACAATATGGTGCAATCTGATCTGTTAATGTACAATACTTTGGAAAGATACTGTAGTATCCTATTACTACAAGGGATGCAGACGGCTCAGCCACTCCAGATGGTACCAGCTATAAGGTACATTTAAAAGTATGCAAAAGTGCAATTAATGCTAATGAAATATATTAAATACCCTAATAGTTCCAGTCTTAGGTTCATAGGTGTGTACTAGGTTAATGGCCCTGGAGCCTTTACAAGCCTAGCCCACAGGATTAACCTGGCATCTTGCCACCCGACCTTAGTTCCAGGTGCCTCTGTCGAATAGAGCCACTGGAGTGCTCCCGGGGCTCTATTCGACAGAGGCACCTGTGTCGAATAGAGCCACTGGAGTGCTCCCGGGGTGAATTTTCTATTTCCCATCCACTCGTCAAGATCTCTCGAACAGGGTCAGTCAGGTGCTCTGTTTGACATGTATGGGAAGTCTATACCACAGCATGGGCAGTCTAGGTTATAAACATGGCCTTCCAGCATGTTCTGGTGACTGCGGTAATGAGGTTGAGGTTTCTGGAGAGTGTCGTGTGGAGGGATCGGGATTTCTTTAGATGTAGTATTTCTAACAGAGCTGGGTCAGACATGGCTCAGAGGCGATCTCTGCTTGACATTCAAAGTAGGCAATACGAGACAGAGAATAGTTGGAATTTTTTTTAAGTCTGTCCATATAGGCCAAGTGTTTAAGGCCTAGGATCCTCTTTGTGAGGTACTTCTGCGGCCTCTCCAGTTATTGCAGGTGTCTAATGAGGTGCATGCAAAATGGGGCATTGTACTCAATGGATTGGCCTAATGAGGGAAGAGTAGAGAGACAATGACCTCTTTCTTCCTGGATGCAAAACCCTTAGTAATGAGATGTACCACATAGGACTTTCTGACCACAGTGGCAATGTGGTGGTCAAAGAGAGGCGGCTGTCAACCTGTGTTTCCAGATCTCTCATAACGCCTTCTGTGTTGAGTGGACTACCATCGATGTGGTAATGCATGGGAGCCAGGTTTTTCCCCAAAGATGACACTTTTTGGCATTGAGCTTAAGGCCAAGGTTCTGACACTAGTTGTTGGTCTCAGTGAGGCCTTTCTGTAGGATGTCATCACTTGGGGAGTTATTAGTAGCTCCCAACTTGCAATAGTCTGCAAACTATGTCAGCCAGAGTCCCTTCGTGTTGGCCTGGACTTCAGAGAAGTAGATACCAAACAGGAGAGGACCCAGGAGAGGACCCAGGACCAAACCCTGTGGGACTCCACTTGTGACTGGTCAGGAGTCTAACAGCTACTTTCACACTGTGGGTTTTGTGAGCCAGTTTGCAACCCACCTAGTGATAAGAGGGTTTGATGCCTAGCTTAGTGAATTTCTCTATGACTCCTGAATGGGGAATGGGGAATGGTATCAAAGGCCTTGGCCAGATCACTGGGCACTTCTAACATGGTAAAAATAATCTTTTTGAGAAATGTCTTTAAACAAAATCATACCTACAGAATGACATATGTAGATACCATACAAGGTATTTCAAATATTTCACTAAGTTGATATTTGAAAGTTTTATATTGATGACTACAAGAGATCAGATTAAAACTTCTAAAGCCAATACAACTACATAAAGAAAAAAGAATCATTCAGAAACTAGCTGGCACATGAAATAAAGTGAGGTCTTTGATATCTTATAAAAAGTTCAAGTTAGTAGACCTAAAAGGTCAAAAACCTTTGAAGGTTTCAATTTTAAAAATAATTTTCCCTTCATCTTTTGATTTTTCAGTACTTCATTTCAAGTCAAAGCTCATATAGCTTAATTTTAACATCTGTAATTCAGAAGAACCTTTTACTTTCCACATCCTGGTAAACTTCTTGCCTACCAACATTATGAGATTCAACAACTCTGTGTTCTTGAAGGTTAGTATAAGAGAAAGGGATCATAACTCCGAAATGAAGAATGGGTTAGCTTAATTTCTTCTGTTCAAAAGCACATCGCAGATGCTTTGTACTTCTGCTTGTCCTCCACATCCCCAAACAATATGCAACCAATCCCCACACCCTGGTCCCTGTCCACATATCAAACAAGCAGAGAAGATGCTGCAAAAACAACTAGCTGGTCTTTTCAGAGTATAGAAAATTTTAAACAATGCCAGCCAAAAAAAGACAATACTTTGTGGAACTGGAAGCACATCCGAGAATCAACAGGAGTTTAGGCATTTGCTCGTACTTTTCTTCAAATTGGTTGTCCTTTCCCATAAATTTCTATACACTTTTTTATGCAAGATACTGATGAGAACAAACACTTTTGCCTTAAGATGCACTTTCCTTGCATTAACCATCCAAGCCGTAACAGATGGTCTTTTTGTGGAACAGACATTTTCAGTCACCCAGAACCCTCCCAACCCAAGTTTGTCCCAGTTCTTCTATCCCTACTTTAAACAAGAGAGTTTTACCATTTATTACCAAGTCCAAGTAGACAACTGCTCACAACGAAAAAGAAAAAAAAAATGTCCTAGTATCCAGACCACCTCAGTATCAGCAAAGTTCCTAATGCAAAAAGAATCTCTTCTCCCCAAGAACTTCTGTTTGCATGTGTAAATGCCCATTTGAAGAGAAAAAATATAAAAGGCTGCAGTCCTTTTGTTAATAACAAAGGAATTTACCCAATTTAAGTGCATCTTAGAATCTAGAAAGTCCCCTGACTACTCAAGAAAAGTATTTTTCTAGTAGAACTACATGAGACTAACAAAATAGAACTCGACAAGACCAATCGGGCAGCTTATACAGATCCAAATAAACTAACCCTAGACCCAGACCCTGAAGGGACCGTTAACAGATCCCAACTTGATGAGCGTGTTACTGTCATTGCCAAATAAAACAAAATCGTTTTCTTAATGTCCTAAAGAACTGAACCAGGAAGAGTAACCGATAACTTCTCAAAACAATGAGTAAGTGGCAAAAATATATCACTTAACAGCCTGCATTTGTTGCTTAAAGTCCAGAATAAGACCGTCTGAACAGCAGATAATGGTTTGCCCTGCAGTCTCTTAAAATTCTTGGCAAGGAGAACAAACCAACCATTGCTCAGGATCAATGCAGTGTGTGTGGAGAGGGTTAAGAATACGAAATTCCTGGGTGGACGCCTATCAGAGGATCTCTCGTGGTCGGGAAACACCAGCCAAATGGTCTAAGTGCACCAATGCCTCCACTTTTTAATATGGCTGAAAAAAGCTAAGCTTCCTCCTCATATTCTCTCCACCTTCTGATGTGCAACAGAGAGCATCCTCAGCTGCAACTTCACAGTGTGGTTCGGAAGCTGCACAGTTACAGAAAGGAAGGTGCTACAAAAAGAGTGGTGAGGGTTGCAGAAAAGGTAACAGGTTCCAGTCTTCCATCGATGCATCTTTATTCTGGAAGAAGCATCCAGAAAGCCACCAAAATAATACAAGACAACACGCATCCTGTGCATGCACTGTTTAAGCATCTGGCATCAGGCAGGAGGAGATTATCACAGCATCCGCTGCAGGACTACAAGATTCAGTAACAGTTTCTACCCTACAGTGATTAGACTTCTGAATTCGGGCACTAGTACCAAAGATCTGGACACTAGTCAATTTTTATTTACTTGTGCAATATATACTTAAATATTGCATTTACTTGGAATATGTGTATTATATCCATAGTCCGTATTTAACTCACTCAAGTGCAACATTAAACAACTTAGCATTTCAATCTGTAGTGTTTTGTTTTACTTTAAATACGGTAGTTAATTTAACTCGGGGGAGGGTATTTTTTTCGTACAAGTGTGTTGCTAAAATATCTCTGCTCTTTCTTGCGTGTACTGAAGTAGTATTGCACTTGTTAATCATGTTTACTCCTCTACTTGTATGTGTTGTTTCACTTTCCTTTGTAGTTTCAAGAACTGAGCTGATGCACGAAATTTTGTTTAGGCTACACGTGTGTAGTTTTAAGTGGCAAAGTTTATTCTGAAGTTTTAAACCAAGGTACATCATTTGGTAAAATTTCTTGAGGAAGATACATTTGTTCAATAAAGCTTGGGAATGTGTGTAATTCTAAACAGCTTCTGTTTTATCCTTATTTTATATAGCTAGAGAATCTGCCAAACCTTTTAAACTTCTCCCAATTTTTTGCTTGCTGTAGAAGATACAAGGGAAGATTATCCATATACAGCAAGAGAGGCAGAAAATTATATGATATCATATCCCGCAGCAAGTAGGGACCTCAAATGGCTAATGAACACAGGTAAAATGCAAACAATAAGCGATAGTGCATGGCTGATGTTCCTATAAATACTGCACCTGACACAACAGAACCAATCTTAAGGAGCCATAAAAGGATGCTGCTAAACTTAATATAGAGGTCAGGAGCCAAGCCAAAAATCCTATCCATGCCATGACTTCAAAAAGAAAAGAACTAACACACTCAAAAGCCATACCATCTACACCGTCTCAGAAAGCATTTACGGTTAACATTAACACGATCTATTAAAAGATTTTAAGCAAACTGTAATAGGTAGAATGTCCACGGACAAATCCCCGAAAGTAATATATGGACAATTCATCTAGTCAAAATAAATGCAAATAACTTCAAAATCATACTTTAATACTGACAACAGGTGATTATGAGCCCATGAGCAAGGATCCTCACCTACACTTTGACATAACTTAATAAGGACACTGTTCAGGGCAGGCCACCATTAACCTCCTCGTTAGAAATCTGGGCCATGAGCTTTCTAGACCAGAAAGGCTATCCACAGAACAAATACGATTCAAGTACGTTTCAATAGGATTTCCCAAATCTTCAGGGGCAACCTGTCCACACTAGGTTACGATAATTCTGAAAGGACACAAGTATTACTGGAGGTTGCAGGATTAGACACTCCCCTCATAATTGTGACTTTTTTTAGTGACCATGTCACCACTTACTGACAAAGCTTTACAACAAGCCATTTCAAATTGGAGTTTGTGTCAGTGAACCCCAAAAGCCAATGCCAGTTTAGCAAAGTCAACTAAATATTTGACACCCTATGCCTTATTATAACTTCTCTTAAAATGTAGGCAAACCTTTCATTCAAGATAGAATTTTCTTAGCTAACTACAGACCTTCTCACTAGTTCTAGCTTCCACTCAAGCTTTCATTCAAGAGTTAAACAGCTCAACTTTTCCCAGCTATCCAATGTTCCCCAGTAAAGGTATTTTCCATCCAACAATTAAATATCCCCTTCAAAAAAATTGTGGAAGGATTGCCTAACACAAGGACACCTTGTCCTTCCAACCCTTTTCACCAGGAAGCAGATAGTGAATAGTTTAACTGCTAGTGGCAATATAATATCAACAAGACCCCCACAACTGTAAAAGATAAATAAGCAGCTACATGACTTGAAAACATCCCATATTAAACAGCATGCATAAAATCCACATTCAGAAAAGAAATTAAGAAAATCAGTATAAATCCTGACAGAATCCAAATACAATCTCATGCTTATCCAATCTCCATACTAATTAACAGGTCTATCACATGAGTCGCATGTACCTACCATATGGAAGCGTATTATTCCTTTACACAAGGGTGGTTCATCAACACAACTGAACTATAGACTACTCAATATTCTTCCCACTCTCTGAAATCTTAGAAAGATGTGTACCTAAAGTTATAAAACAGGTTCTAGACAAACTACTGTCCAGCACTGATTTTTCCCAAGACACAGTACAACTATAGCCCTCATTTCCTTTTTAAATACTAATCAATACCCAAAGCAACAATACTCAACTAGTCTCTTCATCTTTATTCAAATCAAAAGCAAGAGACTACCACCTTAAACTACACGCCCCTCCAAACACTCTTACAGTTCCAAAGTTATACAAGTAATAGAACCCAAGTGGTCTGCATTTCTCTTTGTAAACACAGGAGTCCCACAAGGACAGTTCCAATATACTAGTCAACAAGCTTCACACAGCCACAAGTCGGTCAGAAATAATTCAAATGTCGATTATACCACTTCTGTATGCATCAATATCAGCTGCAGAAACATATACAAGACACACACAATTAAGTTGACAACCAGCACCAAGCCTACAATCCACTACTAAAAAATTTAAATCATGATCTTATATTACAATGACTTAACTGCTCCTACACTCAATATAATTTCATCTCAAATTATAAAAATAGATACCACTCCACATGCAAAACTGCTAGGGATCACAAATGACAATCACACTTGCCATGAAAAAGACTCAAACTTCATCACCTGTACATGGTAAAACTTCACAACAAACTCTAGCCACAAAGCCACTGCTCATCTCTTACCTACTCTAGTAAATGTGGGAGGAGGCGTATGTTAATCTCCAGACACGCTCACTCAGTGCTGTAACACAACAGCCAGATTTGCCACTGCTCTACTCTCAAGAGCTCACCAATGCATAGCCTTAGAAAAAAACAGTGGGAGAAGTTCCCAATCTCATTAAACATTTGCAAATTAGAAGCGTCTCACCCTACTTAATGTCCATCTATAAAACACCTTAACGAAACGGTACAACCGCAAAGATACCTGTGCTCAAGAGAGAAAAACAACTCAGACCAAGTGAATCCAAACCAAACTTTATGATAGACTAAGTGCCCCCCAACACCTGAACAACACACAATCCAAGTCTTCCTACTTTTCATCTTTCCAATCCACACACTGCCATTTGGCTTTCAAATGATGAAGTAATATATGCACATGAAAAATTCTTTGACATTGTCCCACAATGCACTTATTAGAACTACATATGTGTGCATGTGTGTGTGCAAATTTTATCTGCGCATTAGGTTTGTGAAGATTGTACTTGCCTGTCTCAATGTACAACATCCTACATTCTCTTGTACATAGTAACAATGCATATAGTAAGCGTTACAGATTGTGAAAATCAGTAACTTAATACCATTATCAATTACTAAAAAGAGGTTTGCATACTAACAAATGAAGCTTTTCCCTCTGGGTCTCTGCTGAACGAGGATCTTGTACAGCAGTCCGAATAATTTGGTTAACAAGATTATACGCATAATCTCAAAGAGTTTCTGCCTTAATGAAAATAAAAAACCTGCCAAACTGAGAAATAAACATTTTAGAAGCAGTGTGCCTGTAATACCTAAAGAAAGTAAAGATCCATCAGATACACCTTCATATATGTCCATTTCAATTTTAAACCACGAGTATAAAGGGTTTATGTCTATAATGCCTAAACGAATGGCAAAACTGTTGTCAAAATTGAGAGATATGGCTTAATGTGGTTTTGTGGAGTGAAGGCAACTACATAGCAACATTAACAGAATGATGATCCAAAAGAAAGCAGAGCGTAAGAAAAGACCACTGCCATTGGAGGGTCTTGATGCAGAGAAAGCATTTGACTGGATAAGCTGGGATTTTGTGCAAAGCAAAATAGTAACATTTGCATTTCCCCAATACAACAAGGTTAATTACGATGATATACAAGAGATTGGGGGCAACTTCAAAGTGGGAGGGTTCCTCTGACAAGTTGCGTCTGAACAGAGGAACCAAGTAGGAGTGCCCTCTTCCCCCTTGGTTGAGTTATATTTAGAATCAATGGAAAGGGAAATATAGAACTTAGAAATTCAAGGATATAACTGGTACGGTATTACACAAAAGCTGGCTTTATTTGCCGATATTTTGTACCTTAAAAAAAACTAGCAAAGGACATTAGTGTCGAGAAATACAAAATTAATGAAGATAAAACTACAGCTTTCTGTACCCACACATGAATTGGTTCAGCAATACCCATACTTAAAGGAACATGATAAAAATGACGTATTTAAGAGTATGGGTTAAAAAAAGGATTCTGTTACTGCAGCTAAGGATATGAGAGAAGAGACTAAAAATGTACAAAAAAACTACAAACATTCACAGTGGAAAGGGAGGAAAATCAAGATGGAGTAACTCAAGAAAAAAGGGGGGAGAGAGGGGGATTTTAGACGCAGGTCCTTAAGGAAAAAAGCCTCCATGCAGAATATTAATTTCATGAAGTGGGAGAAAGCAAGAAAACCAACATGAGAAAGGAGATTCTGCCAATAGACGTGACTGCAATTAGGGGTACAGAGAACAGCCAAAGAGGGGGCTGGACTTTACGGCAGAAAACTGGCAACCAAACCAAGGTACTGGGAGCAAACTACTACAGAGAGAGAAAGGCAGCCAAGACGACACTTTGACTACAGGCTAGAGACTGCCTATACTCTGATATTAATGCCCGACTGGGAAGGCAAACAGAAAGGGATAGGGAATCCCAAGTGAGAGACCTGCTCTGGTGGAGTTTTTAGTTGAATCTAGAACAGAAGCGGCCATTAAAAAGGGGATAATTAGTAGGTCATATAAAATACTGCATGATAACTAAGAACCAAGACACTGGATAAGCAATTCACAAGAAAACAATGCAAAGACATATGTATGGGTCCAAAACATGTAACAAGTCTAGAAGATTTAGGATTTTTGCTTAGATGTGTTTGCATACATATTTTTATATCCCCAATCAAACTGTAGAATTTTTCCTCCGGTACATACCAAATGTTAGCGGTATAATGGGGAAGAAAAGTAACTGGGAACATACGTTCTACAGTGTAGAGTTGTCAGGCTTTAAAAAATTCCCTACAGAGTACTCCATCAGAAATATTGGGTCAACCGAGGGGTATAACTAAGGAAATTATTTAGCTGATACAGAATCTGACTAGCTTAAACATAGCAAGGCCTTGTTAAGCTTAATTTTGGTGGCTGACAAAACAGCAATTACTAGAAAAATAAAATCAAAAGTCTAAACCAACTGTATTTGAAGTACTGAATATTGTAATAGATAAAACTCCCACTAGAAATCAGGACCCTTACACATCCTAAACAATTTAAGGCAGCCACCAAAGAGCACTTTAAAAGTCACTGGTCCTGCCACTGCACTCTCCCTCCTTAACATCCCCTACTTCTCATACCTTAATCTACGTTCTGCCCTTAACTCACTCTTCTCACTAGCTCTCTCTAATCTTCCCTGACTACTCTTTCTGCCGTCTTCTAAAATCTATTAAGTAAATCATCTCAGAGAAACAATCTATTGTAATTGTCTTGCCTTCATGCAACTTCATCATGATAAAAACTGGGTTTTTGTAACCAGTTACCCCAAAAACTATATTCATCTTAATGACATTTATTTTTATACATCTTGAAATAGTTATGCTATACTCCTGATTATTGACACTGTGTAACATTGTATTGCTACTTAATGCCTTTTAATAATCCTGTAACATTACTGTTTAATGCCAATTTATAATGAAAATTGTATAATATGTTGGAGCTTTTCTCCCCGGGCCTCGGCTGAAAAAGGGCTCTTCAGCTCAGTCGGACAATCCCGGTCAACAAATGTAAAATAAATTAATAAAATAATAGATAAAAGAACGGGGAGTGGGATCGTTAAAGGATAGGAGCAAATTACATAGAATAAGATGGAAATTTTGGTAACAATACAGGCAGAATGACCTGGAAGAGGAGTGAGGTTTAAGGGAAGGCAGAATTTGAGCAATTTATATAATGCTGGATTGATGATGGTTATACCAAAGAAAAAATTATGTATAATATTTGTAAGTGTGAAAGTTCGTATGGATTTTATGTTTTTATATAAACATACGTTTCCCCAATTCTTAAATGATAATTCAATAAAGGTGTTTAACACATGCAACTCAAAAAGAACATGCAGAGTATGTGTGAACTTGAGTCCTGCTGAGTCAGCTGGCAGAACCTGCTAGTAACCTAGCAGCTGATAACATCTAAGCATAAATAAAAGGCTGCCATGGTTAAAACACTGGTACATTAGGCAGAGCTAGGAGAACTAAGCTCCTTCAGTGGTGTGAAGTTTCTAACACAGCGACATTGCCATGGCATGCTAGTCACAAACTAAAAGAAATAGCTCTGGACACCCCCACCTTGTGGACACTGAGGGACACAGCTGCCAAGTTTTTCATAATAAAACAGACTAAATGTAAACACGGCCCTGAAATCTAAACAATTATGATTATGGAATTGGCATTATTAGTATAACCAAAGTGTACTACACTGGTATGACTCAAAACCCAGACCATGAATGTACATCAGTTTTAAAGAAGATTACTTGTTTAAAAAATAAAGGTGCCTTGACAAGGGAGTACCAGCAGACATGGTCTACTTGTATTTCAGATTTCAGCAACACCTTTATTTTAATCCAACACAAGCAGCAGACAGGAAAACTGGATGCTTTAGAAGGGCCACAGATGAGGAACTAAACTGCTACATAGTTGAGTTACAGGACAAATAGGTTGTGTCGAGTGGGAAGATAACAGGAATTAGGGTTTTGCTTGGTTCAGTACTTGAGTGTTTCAGTTTATCTGAAAGGTTAACACAGAACAGAAGCAACTTTTTCACTGATAAAAGACAAAAGTGAAAAGTCCATGGAAAACTTTTGGGATAACTAATGGTATAAGAGCAGGTAAAAAGAACGAACTTTACATCAGAATTAAACTAAACAGACAGAGTGGGACAGCAGTGGCAGTTGCTAGCACAATGCTTGAGTGTATTCAAGGGAAGTGGTTAGCACTTCTAAGCAAAAAGTAATGCTTCTACTCTGTGGGGCTCAGGTCAGACCACACATCATGTACCACATACACTTCTGAAAGCAATACAAGGAAAGGGACTCATGGGCTTCTGGAATGACGCCAGATCATCACATGACAGGAGACTAAAAGAGCTATAGCTTTTCTCACTTGGTACCATACAGGCCAAGAGGACACACTGCTGCACAAGACTGTCAGAGATGAGAAGAGGTCAACCTGAACAACAGAAGAGATAGTATGAAAGATCACAGGTAAAGGATTATTGGACTAATTACTCACTGAATCTCAAAAGTATGCCACACACAGTTACAGACTCATGGAATACACTCTCAAAATGAATGGTGGATAGCAAATCCACAAATGCATTTAAGACATTAGGGGGCAGATGGACAAAAGGTTAATAAGCATGTTAGAAATGGAGGTGAAGGTAAAATGACAGAATTAATAAAGCATACTGTGTCCTGGTGCCAAGCAAATCTAATGTTTATTGACAAGATCTCAATTGCTTTACTCAAAATATTGCACACAGTATAGAACATTAGATGCAAAGGTTTTTTCAGTACAAGATGCTAACCCATAAATTTGGCAGTAAAGTTAAACAAAGCGAGCTCCAAACTGTCTGCATCAGACACATTCCTTACACCAGTCTGGTATTTAATCAGCAGAGGTGTACCTCAAAAAACTGAATGCTGGGAATGCATTTTAAACTTTACCGATTACCAAATCAGTCCGACAGATGAGACTTGGTTATCTCTAGAGATTCACCACAATCTAACTTAAATTGCCCTAAAATAATCTAAATTAATACACAGCCTGCTATAGGTCACTTTACATGTCCATGCAATACCATTAAGGATTTCCAAACGTACTTACTGGGGGATTTCAACTATCCATAGGATTAACGGCAGCACCTATACCACAACGGCTAGGTACGCCCAAGAGAAGGACTACATGCAATAAATAACTGAGTCAAAATCTTCCTGACCTCATACTCACTAACACTCCTGAAGTATACCAATTTGTGACTGTGATTGGAATTGACAGAACAGAATCTCCTTTAAGGTGTCTAACCCCATGAGAATGAGCACCTCCGAATTCAATGATGGAAAACATTTAGAACTGTATCATGACCTCTCAAAAATTCATCTGCCAGACTTCCTCCAATACTCAAGCTCAGCTGTAACTTATCCTAATGAAATACAATATCATAAAATAATCAGACCCAATCAGAACAAAATATACTAGGGAAAGTAGAAATAAACTACCTTGGTGGAATGCTAGCAATAATATGCTTTACTGTTGTATTTTATTGCATTGTAATCAAGACTGACAAATTTAAAATCTATCCACATTAACAGCTATCAAAAACGGCAACAAAAATAAAGTTATGGATTCACCATAACGTTCCATGTTTGTTGTCCTTGATCTCGCCTTCTTGCTGTTCGGGTTTGGAGCCGATCCTCGGTTCCAACTCGGCCATATACTATAGCTCGAGAGCTTTTAGTGGCTTGAGGTTAGCCCCTATCCCAACATGCCTAGCGGTAGTTAACCAGATCTCGTTTGTGATAACCCAACACTAGACCATATAAAAGGACGAGATATATACTCTACTTTACATATCCAAGGACACCTACATATAAAGGTGTAATCCCTCCACAATAGTAAGAGTAGTAGACGGAGACTATCCATAAGGTAATGATATAAAGGAAACCCAGCCAGTATAGCCAATAGAACAAGGGATTCCCTCTCAATTCTCCAGGAAGGGGGAAGGAGGGAGGGACGCAAGAAGGAAGGCAAGATCAAGGACAACAAACATGGAATGTTATGGTGAGTACATAACTTCTTTATGTACTGTCCAAATCTTGCCTTCATTCTTGCCGTTTGGGACAGGGTCCCCAGCACCTAATTCTTGGAAGGCTCACTGAAAAAAACTCTTCAGGACCGTGGAACCAAAGGATGTCCTGTTCCAGAAGGCCACATCTACTTCGTAATGAGTGATAAATGTATGAGCATTAGCCCATGTAGCCGCTGCACAGATCGAATCCAAAGGCAATCTAGCTTGCAAAGCAACAGAGGTAGATAAGGCCGTTGTTGAGAGCCTTTTAATTTTCCCTGGAAGTTTCTGATGACGCAACTCGTAGACCTATTTTATAGCGTCTGAAAGCCACTTTGATAAGGTCACCTTTGAGACTGTACCACCTCTTTTATTGTCCACAAAGGATATGAACAATTGATCAGATTTTCTAAATTTCTTGGTCCTGTGTAAATAGGAACGTAACTGTCTATGAACGTCCAATTAATGAAGCTTGTACTCTGCCTTGTAAGAACACAGGAAGCTCTATGGATGGATTCAAATTGTAGTCAGAACATACCTTGGGTAAGAAGAAGGGGTTGGTTCCGAGAGAAACACAATCTTTATGGAAAATCAAGTATGGGGGATGAATAGATAAGGCCTGTAATTCTGAAACCCTTCTAGCGGAGGTAACTGCAACCAAGAAAAAGGTCTTCCAATTCAGAAATTTGAGTGGACAAGAAGCGGGTGGTTTGAAGTGAGGAAGAATCAGAGCGTCTAAAACTAAATTTAGATTCCAAGGGGAAGAGGTTCTCTTATCGGAGGTCTCAATAGGGTAGCACCTCTTAGGAATGCCTTGCATAACCTATGAGACATGATATTGGAACCCATTTCTCCCATATGGCAATTTGAAATGGCAGTCAAGCTGATCTGATAGTAGCTGCCCCTTGGTTCATAGGTTGGTACTAGGCTATTGGCCCTAGGGCCTATACAAGCCTAGCCATAACAATTCCCTGGCTATTTTGTCCCACACTGTTTACTTCCCTGGACCCCTGTCTATCAGGGGGACTGACATAATCCCTGGGGTGAATTTCCTTTCTCCCATCCAGTCATCAAGGTTCCTTTTGAAGAGGGCCAAAGAGGTGCTCTGCTTAACATGTATGGGCAGTCTATTCCAGAGTCTGGGAAGTCTCTGGGTCAGGAACCTATCCCTCCAGCATGTTTTGTTTATTGTGATGACAAAGTTTAGATCCCTGGAGCATGTGGCTCTGAGGGATTGGGATTTCTTTGAGTGTAGCATGTTCAACAGCTCTGGGTTTGACATGGCCTTGTATGTTAAGCAGAGATCGCCTCGGAGTAGACTATATGCGACAGAGTATAGCTGGAGTTTTTTTAAGGCGGTCAGCATAGGGCATCTGCTTTATTTATTTTTATTTATTTACAGTTTGATTACCGGGGAAGTCCACTGGGCCACGAAGTACCCATTTTCAGTGGAGGCCCGGGGAGAAAAGCTCCAAAGGCAGTACAATCAAGGTTAAAAATGCACAAGATAAAATACAATAGAAATGTACAGTCAGGAAAATGTGAATTGCGAGTATACATAGTAAGAACAGTGCAAAACAACATTTTTTTTTTTTTTTTTTTTTTCCTAGGTACTAACAATTTGCAATATTTACATCCTTACAGTCAACTGAGAGTTAGCTAAATCTATTTTGGCAGAATTAGAAATGAAATCAGAGAGCTGATTGGTGCAGGAGTAGAGAGGGGCTTAGTGTAGAAAATCCCTTGAATTTATATAGGGGGAAAGCAAGAACATTTCCATTTGGATGATAGGTGTAAGAAGAGTTGGGTCTTGAAGGATTCCACGTTAGGTATAGTCCTAAGTGAAGGAGGGAGAGAGTTCCATTTTCTACCTAGAGAGAAGGATAGTAGTAGATGGCCAGCGGGATGTTTAGGTCGGTGAATGGAGATTAGGTTTTGGTATTCAGATCTCAACGATCGGTTAGGGTTGTAAGGGGGGAAGGATGTTGAATAAGGCTGGGCATTTTTCTGGGTAGAATATTAATTTGTGAGCGGTCGTTAGCTGAAGATAGTCAAGGTGGTTAGGGAGTTCTAACCAGTTCAGAGATTGTAGGGTAAGGCAGTGGTGAGTTGAGGTTTTGGATTTAGTGGCGAATTTAGAGATCTTATTATAGCAAGCTTCAAGTTTAGAGGTGAGGGAAGCAGACAGATTAGTTAGAAGAGAGGCACCATATAGTAGAGAGAGAAGGAGGTAGGTGATAGCTAAGGTGTGCCTAGAGGAGTTTGAAAGAAATTCATTATTCCTGTAGAGCATACCTTGTTTTGTTGTATGTGGAGATCGAATTTGAGGCATTCATCAATTGTAATGCCAAGGAGTTTAGCGGAAGGGACCACTTCTATAGGAGTGTTGGTTTGGCTTAGGACGTTGAAAGTGTTTTTGTCAAAGGAAGAAGCCTTGGTAGGGATGAAAATTAGTATTTTAGATTTATTGGAGTTGAGGGAGAGATGGTTTTGGTGCATCCAGTTTTCTGTAGTGGAAAAAGCTATTTGTGTTTTAGACAGAAGTTCAGAAAAGTTGGGGGCTGCACAAACTAAGGTAGAGCCATCAGCGTATTGGATGACTGCAGTGCCAGGGAGGACAGTGTGAAGGTTATTTATGAAGATGTTGAAAAGCATGGGACCAAGGATGGATCCCTGAGGAATGCCGGTAGGTGTAGGTAAGAAGGAATTGGTAGAGTTCTTCCATCTGACAGCCTGAGATCTGTCAGAAAAGTAACTGGAGAACCAGGAAAGAGCATTAGGGGAGAGATTAAGGTTGGTGAGATGAAAGAGAAGGTGTGAATGGGAGATGGTGTCAAAGGCTTTAGAAAGATCTAGCAGAACAGTGAATACGAGAAGTCCAGAATCTTGGGCTTGATTAACAGTTTCTAAGAAGGAGAGTAGGGCAGTTATGGTGCTGTGGCCGGGACGGAAACAGTGTTGGGTGGGTGTAAGTAACTCATTCTGAGTTAAGTAGGGTAAAAGTTGGTGGTGGACACATTTTTCTAGAATTTTAGATATTGGAGAGAGTAGGGCTATGGGGCGGAAGTTAGAAATGGAGGTGTTTTTTACCTCCTTTGTGAAGCGGTAGAATGTAGGCTGAATGCCAAAGTTTGGGTACGCATGACTCTTAAGGATCGGTTGATCATGATACTAATTGGGAGAGCAATACCTTCGGCTGCGCATTTGAGGTAGGAGGGGGGAATGTTATCGGGGGCATTAGAACATGGCTTTAGTTTGGATAAGAGCTTTTTTATAAACCTCGTGGAAACTGGTTTGAGCTGGAACATAGAGGGACAGTTATTAGGGATGTTGGAAGGAGAGCTTAGGAAGTTGGGTGGATTATTGTAAAGAAATGTTTTGGTTAGCTTAGCTATAGAATCTGTAAAGAAAGTGTTGAAGTGAGAGCTCAGTTCCTTGTCAGTTAAACTAGGGTCAGGGCAGGGGTTATTTCTTGAACGAGGATGGAGGAGTGAGTTAACAGATTTCCAGAGTGGTTTTGGGTTCTTATTATTATTGGACTGAAGTTTATTGTAGTAGTTTTTTTGTCCAAGGAGATTAATTTCACTTGGTTGTGGAGCTGGGTATATTGGAGCAAGGCAGAAGAAAGTTTACTTTTCTGAAAAAGCTTCCAGGATTTGTCTCCGAGATATATGGTATATTTAGTCTCTTTGGTAAGCCAAGGAGCAGAATTGGCTTTGATTCGTTTGTTTCTTAGGGGGGCTAGGGAGTTAAGAGTATTTAGGAAGATGGAGTTAAAATGCTCTACAGCGTTGTCAAGGGAGAGTGTGTTAAGGATTTGCCAGTTGATTTGTTTGAAAATGTTATAGAAAACTGTGGGGTTGAAGTTGCTAAGGTTACAAGTTTGAATGCAATGATGTTGGAATTGTGAGGGGTTAGCTGAGCAATAAATGAAGGCAGGGAAATGGTCACTAAAGGAACCAGGGATAGTGCCAGAGAGATTTTGTTTGGATGGGACACTAAAATCCAATCTATGATGGACCCTGGGGGGTGGTTTTTGTTAGGTCGGGTTGTAGAATGGATTATTTGGGAGAAGTTGAAAAGGTTAATGGCTAGGGAGGGGGAAGGTGTGTTGATTTTGTTCCAGTCAATGTTGACGTCACCTAGAATAAAGGTTTCATATTTTATTTCAGATGAGGCCCAGTGGAGAATATTCTCAAGGGTGGAGATATTATTGCCTGGGGAGATGTATAAGGAAATGAAGCAGATATTTTTATGTTTATTGAGTCGGAAGAGACTTGCAGTTATTTCAGTATTTTTGAATTGTGGGGTTGGGATAGGAAGGGAGATTATGGAGAGAAGGTTAGAGTAGATTAGGGCAGAGCCTCCACCTTTTTTATTTAAATCGGTCACTCCTGAGGATGTTGAAACCTGGAGGTAAGATTTCAGAATCAGAAATATGAGGTTTTAGCCAGGTTTCGGTGATGGCTAAGATGTCAGGTTGGTTGTGATTGATCCAACATGAACATGGTGAATTTTGTTGTTAAGGCTTTGGGCATTGATGGTGAAGACCTTAAGGGATCTAAGAGAGGAAGTAGGAGAAGGGGGCTTTAGGCCTGTGATTCTTTTAGTGAGGTATTTCTGCGGCCTTTCCAGTTGTTGCAGATGTCTTGAGAGGTACATACTAAATGGGGCTTTTTATTCTATAATGGGTCTAATGAGGGATGAGTACAGTGGGACAATGACCTCCTTTTTTCTGGATGAAAAGCCCTTAGTGATGAGGTGTGCCACATAGAAGGATTTCCTGACTGTTGTGGTGATGTGGTTATTGAAGGAGAGACCAGTCAACCTGTGTCCCAAAGTCTCTTATCACACTTTCGGTGTTTAGTGTACTGCCACCTATGTGGTAATTCACAGGTACATGTTTTTTCCAAAAGGGGATAACTATACATTTCTTGGCATTGAGCTTGGTGCCATGGCTCTGGCACCAAGCATCTGTTTCTGTAAGGCCCTTTTGTAGAGTATCAACATCATTTGGGGATTCAATAATGGCTCCCAGTTTGCAGTCATCTGTTAACTTTGTTAGCCAGTACTTCAGTGAAGTAGATGCCAAACAAGACAGGTCCCAGGACTGAACCTTGAGGTACTCCACTTGTCTGGAGTTGTATTTGGAGTCAACTACTTAGCTGTCATTAAGCCAGTTGGCAACCCATCTAGTGACGTAGGGATTAATGCCCAGCTTAGTCGGGTTATCTAGGATTCCAGAGTGGGGGATGGTGTCAAAGGCCTTGGTGAGGTCCAGACAGGCTGTGTGGACTGTCTTGCCCTCGTCCATGACTCTGGAGACTGATTCGAAGAAATCAATCCGGTTCAGGAGACAAGATCGGCCCATCACGAACCCAAACTGGGTGGGGTCCAGTGTTTTAAGCTTGCCAATGTATTTGTTCATAAGTTCCATGATAATACATTCCATGGCCTTGCAGATCAGGCTCGTCAGATTGATGGGGTGGTAGTTCCCGGGATCCAAGGTGGATCCCCTCTTGTGGAGTGAGATAACTGTAGCTGTGCGCCACTCAGAGGGCATGAAGCCTGAGGTGAGGGTGCGATTAAACATGACACTTAGGTGAGGTGCCAGTTCATTTTGTAGTTCATTTAGTAACACAGCACGAGTTGTCATCTGGTCCCATGGATGCTGTATTCTTAGCTTTGGAGAGTGCGTTTTTTACCTGTGTGGCCGTTATTACCGGAATTTGGCAATCTTCCGGTATTGAGATGGGCCATTTAGGGGGTGAGGGGGGTGAAATTGGCACTGACCCGATCTGCCAGGATAATGGCAATATCCTTGGGGATCAGTATATTTAATGTCATTCTGTTGTAGCTCAGAGCAGATCTGAGCATTGCCATTTAGATTCTTGACAGTTATAGAATGCTTTATGGTGGTCTTTGGAATCTTTGGCAATTTTATTTTCATGACTAGCTTTGGAGGATTTTATGAGGTATCTCAAATACTTGAGCGAGAAATTCAAGAATCTTTGAAATGGGAGCAGTAAAGGGATCAACCTGATCTTTGGCTGCCGAAGAGAACCTCTTCCACTTACTAGCATAAAGTCTCCTAGTAGTGGGCTTATGGGAAGAAATCAAAATGTGTTGAACTGCTGGGGAAACTTCGGTAAGCCTGGCTAAGACCGCAAGTGGAGAAACCAAGCTGTGATCTTGAGAGTTTGAATGGAAGGAAGAGCAGCCCCCAAATGAGGTCTCAAAAGATCTGGCACTGGGTCAAGGATTCAAGGCTCCCCTTGCAAGTGAGGCCAAAGGAATGGGAACCATATCGGACGAGGCCAGTACGGGGCAATGAGGATTAATTTGCAACCCAATGACTGTGCTTTCTGAAGAACCTTGGAGATCAGGGGAAAATGTGAAAAGGCGTAAAGCAGTCCCGGGGGCCAATCGTGAACAAGTGCGTTCCTGGGTGGCTGTCCCGGTGGTGGGACTAGGGCAAAGTAGCTGCTGCATTTGTTGTTGAGGGGGGTGGCAAACAGATCGCAGCATGGCTGGTCCCATTTGTGAAAAGCAAGTCTGCAACTTCCTGCTTCAGGCATCAGGGTAGCCCGGCTGAGCTTGTCCGCTATCACGTTGGATTTCCCCGGGAAGTGCGTTGCAACCAGGAAGAGTTGGGAAGACATCGCCCACTGCCAAACTCGTACAGCCTCTCGACACAAGCGGCAAGACCTGGTTCCACCCTATTTGTTGATGTACCATACTACTGACATATTGTCAGTTTCAATTGCTATAGTCCCTGTAGGTAGAGTCTTGAAGTGCTTGCAACACCAGGAGCACCGCTCTCATCTCCAGTACATTGATGTGCAAGGGGTGCTCATGTTCATGCCAAGTCCCTTGAACAGTCTGTCCCAGATAATACCCCCCCTATCTGGGAAGCATCCGTGGTCACTGTGGCTACAGGTTGAGGGGTAGAAGCGGCCTGTCTATTGTCACCACAGGGGAGTGAAGCCACCACTCCAGATCCCTTTTGCAAGAATCTGTGATCAGAATCTGATGCGACATGGGTAATTCCTGGAATGACCATTGTGCAAATAGAAGCCAATGTAGAATAATCATGCGAAAGCGAGCCATAGGGACCAGAGTGATTGCCACCACCGTAGAACCCAGGACCTGGAGGACAAATCTTGCTTGAATCCTCTTTCATGTGAATAGAATTGACAACTTGGCGATGGATTGTTAATACTCTTTCTTGAGGCAGCTTTGCTATCAAGGTCCTCGTGTCTAAATCTGCCCTTATAAAAGGTAATATATTGACAAGGCAGATTTTTCGTAGTTTCTGGTAATCCCAAGTTGAGAACAACAGTGGATTGTGTATTCCCCATTAGTTGAAGCTCACTGGTGGCAGTAAGGAGCCAGTCGTCTAAATAGGGAAACACCCAGAATCCTTGACGCCTCAGGTGAGTTGTAACTACTGCCATGCATTTGGTGAGACCAAAGGGCAGAGCTCTGAACGGATAGTGACTGGCTCCCAGTCAGAAGCATAGCTATCTCCTTGACAGTCTGTCCATCTTTATATGGTAGGACACATCCTGGAGATCGCTGGAGCAAATCCAATTGTCCTGTCCCAGAAGAGAAGAATGGACTGCAGTGTTGCCATCCGGAACCTTGTTTTCTTGACTGACTTGTTCAGCCTGCTGAGATCCAAGATGAGTCTCCAGTCCCCTGTTTTCTTTGGAACTAAAAAGAACCTTGAGTAAGTTCTGGATCCGATTTGGTCTGCAGGGACTTCCTGGATGACTCTGTTAGCAACCTTTGAACCTCTAGGTTTTCTTGATCCCAAAGACTAGCTGGAACATCTGGGATAGAGTACTGTCTTTTTGATAGGGGAGGTAGTGAAAAGGGGATATTGTAGCATCCGGACATTATGGATAGCACCCATGTATCTTCCGAGATGGTCTGCCAGGCTTTTGGGTACAAAGATAATCTCCCCCAGACTGTCTCCAGAGTCTGACAGTCAGGCCTCCCTTCAGGAGCACTGCAAGAGCCTATCAGAGAAAGTACCCATTGCCCTGGTTCTGCAGACCCCCCCCCCCCTACCGTGAGGTTGGTGTCTTTGTTAATTCCCCACGTGCGTCAGGTGAAGCTCCATGGGACTTCCGGAACCACATTTTCCCGCTCTTCTGGCCTTAGGATAGGGCCTAGATGGAGCACAAAAACTTCTCCCATGGCAGTGTGCGTTTTGCCATCCTGTTCACATCTGGTAAGACATTTACAAGAGGTCCGAAGAGGGACGAGCCGTCAAAGGGGGCATTGGTAAAGGAAGACTTTAAGGGCTCCGCAAAATGACAAAGGTGCATCCAGGAGTGTCTACGTAAGGCTACCCTCTGTGCCTGCCTCCCTGCTCACCCCATTGGCTGCATAAGAAATGAGCCACATGCAGGAGTTAACCACTGAAGTCAAGGTCACAAGCTGAGAAGCCACCTTATCCGAGGCTCCTGCAGCTGTAGGATCCTGTAAGGCATCTCCGAACTCCTTGAGGAGATCCCTTTGAAGCCTTGTAAAGTGGGAGAAATAGTACAGCGACCTGAGTGCAAAGGTCGCTGAAAAAAACATACGCTTCCCGTATCGGTCCATAGTACGAGATTCTATTTGGCGGATGGACAGATGAAGTTTCCACTAATTCCTTCTTGGTGGCTGCTGCCAACCACCATAGCATCAACGGGAACACCTTCAGATAAGAGGAGCCCATCTTCGGGGGCTGTAATGAATTTATTGGGCCTTCGCAGAACTGGTTCCATTGTGTCTGGAGAGCTCCAAGCCTTCCGACTCACTACGTGCAACAGTGGGTCGAAAGGTGGAGACACCCAAGAGGTGGACGGTCGGGAACCAAATGCATCTAGGTACAATGACTCGTCTACAGAAGGGTCAAGGGACTTCCAGTCATCCCTAAGGATTTCCAAGATGTCTGAAAGAGAGACATCAGAGGGGAACCGTGGGGACCTTTCGAAGTCATCCAAGTCTGTGTCTGATGTCAAAGACTCAGGGGAGTCCACATGCTTCCGCTTGCAAGTCCTCTTCCGAGGGACCTCCTCTGAAGGATGCTCAGGGGAAGTTTCGGATGAGGTGGATCTCCCAATGGGGCATCCTGGAGCATGGGTTCCCTTACGCTTGGGATGGAGAGGTTCAGAGGCGGGCACCGACACAGACGGCAAAGGAGCCAATGATGCAGACGGTAGAGCTGTCTCAGCAGACCTCACGCTCATCACCTCAAAGGCACTGCGGTCCCAACAAGAATCTCCGGCTCCAAAGAAGCTGGAGGACTTCCTCCGAACAGAGGGCGATGGCTCAGAGACCGATGTAGGAGCCAAGCTTACCTGCACCAAAGCTCTGAGAGGGAGAATAGGGTCGGACAAGGGTCTGATGCCGCTCCCCCCCCTCGGAGCCGATGAGGGAGCATCCGCCCCCAGATCCCTCAATAGAAGGGGGTATGAATGAGATTGGAGCGCTAGTCAGAAATGAAAGACCAGAGGAGGTTACTGGAACACATGGTTCCACCACTACGACTTCCATACACTCTGGCTCCGAACTCAGAGGAGTCGGAGGAGGAATTGAGACAGGTGATGTTTGGGCTGTCGGCACCATTTCCATCTGGGATGGGGCCCGAAATTATTCTGGCTAATGCTGGTGTCCCAAGATGCCTCTTTACCACCCTATACACGTCATCATCCGAGAGGCTCCTGGATGACAGAGGAATGGGCCGAAGACCGGTGACTGCCCACCACAGATTGTAGTAATGGAGACTGTGGAGCAGACCTCACCGGTTCCAATGCAGGTAAACCTGGAATGTTTATGGGACCCTTACTGGCTCCAAAAACACAGATGAAGCTGTAGGTGAAGAAGTCTTGTCGGAACCAAAAGTCGGGTCCAACTTCGCTTTTTGGCTTAACCTCGTCTTAGATGGTTCCAAACTCAGAACCGAAAAGGAGGAAAGCTTGACTTTATCCGATTTTTTTATCTGGCTGAGTCCCCTGCATGACCACATCAAAGGGGCTCTTCAGCAAAACTCTCAAGATTAGCTTATTTCTTCTCTCCTGCAAGACTTGTGAACTGAAGGCATAGCAGATAGAGCACGAGTCCTGCAGGTGAAGAGGTCCTAAACAATATACACAACTTGTGTGCCTATCCGTAAGGGACATCTTTTGACAGCATGAGTCACATTTCTTGAAACCCGAAGGTTTCGAATCCTTGGACATAATAGCAAACAGCACTATGTTTAAGGCTATAGACTGATAACACTACTGCAGTAACACTACTTTTCACTAGATAAGAGAAAAAACTATGGTAATAATAGAGAAAAAAAAAAAATATATATATATTTTTTTTAAAACAGACAGGGAAAAAGAGACAGGGTGGAGCCTCTAAGTTAAACGGCGAACTCCCACCTAAGGAGAGCCTCTAACTCAAACAGCAACTCCTTAAAAGTTAAAGGAAAGGCATGAAGGAGAAGAACCCTCTAATTAAAATAGGGTTTGAAGGAGGGGAAAAGCCAGAGAGAAAAAACGGTTAATTCACACTAAAAAAGTGTCACTCAGACAAGATAGGGATAGATAGAAATGCTAAGGACAACTACAGTTAACAAATTAAGCTAAACGCTCAAAAATATGAGAGAAAGAACACTTAGCCTGAGCCAGTATCCGCAATCTCGACGCTGCAAACGAGATCTGGGTAACTACCGCTAGGCATGTAGGGATAGGGGCTAGCCTCAAGCCAGTAAAAGCTTTTGAGCTATAGTAAACGGCCGAGTCAGAGCATAGGATCAGCTCTGAATCCAAACCGCAAGAATGAAGGCAAGATATGGACAACATAACATCTTAAGCTACAACTGTCCGATCTAGCTAAACTGCAAGTATTTCTGCTTCTTGAACCGTTTTAAACTGTTTAAAGTTGTTTTTGCACCTGCACTTTTAAAGTTTGTCCTGTTTGTTGCATTTACCTGTTGAGGCTACACACTCAAGTGCGCTAGCCTGCGTTACATATTTATTGCATTTTCCTGCTGTTTGTTGCAAAAAAGAAAAAAAAATTATCCTTGTTTCCCGTCTTTCCTGACCTAGAGTAGTCCAAATACAGGCTTTGCTGTATTCTGGACTTTTGGAAAATTCCTGTGTTGCCCATTTCCTTTCTTGGATAAAGGGAGGCTTCTTTGCTTACCAGTGGCAGTGGGGAGCTTAGAGCAGCCTATCTATCCCTACAGGAGGAGTGTTCCCAGCACAAGAATCTGGTAGTCTATTGGCCGTTTTGGGCCAATAACTACCTCTTTCAAGTCCCCCTGTATAAAACCCACTTTGGCGTGAAAATTTTGCGCACAGCGCAGCATCGGGCAGCTCCGCTTAATTGGGTTTAAACCATTCTCGGCTCCACAAAGTCTGCTCTTCACTTTTTCCTTAGAACTGATCTAGTTCTCATAATAAAACACCCTATTCCTACTCTAAAGCCTGGCACTTGCTCACTAAAGCAATTATATAAGTCAGCACTAAAAAAATTAAAAGCACTACACCCTCACAAACTCCCCTTGAGTACCTTGTTCCCCATTGGCTCTTTTTTTCAATTATAAAGGAATTCCCAATACTATTCTAGCATGTCCAAAGGTCAGTTGTCAATCTCCTCTCCGGTCCAGCTGGTGAATCTGGGAATCTTGAGGCAATGTTACAACGGTCTCATGTACACAGACAACCCTCTCCTCCTCCCAACAAATTCCAAACACATGTGAGAGATGCAACCATATAGCCAAACTGGAGGCTAAGCTCTTTCAACTCAGTACTGGCGTAACCAGTCAGGAGGAGAAGGAAACCACACTCACTACAATTCCAGTCTCACACAGACCTACCACGACAGCAAACCAAACACATAAACACACAAAAACATACTCTGAGACTAAATAAAAATCTGCCTAAGCAGCAGAGACCTCCAAAGCAGACACCCAAGCAACCGCTACCCCAAAACAAAACACATGCAACACATAGCTCACAAAGCCAGTGGGCTGAACAGTCGCAGCCCTTAAGGCTAAACAACACACCTGATACACTTGTAATAGGTGACTATCATCAGGCACACTGACATCCCCGCTCACTAGGCTGAACAAGGAGAAAGTCACTGTGAGCTGCCTGTCGGGCGCTAGGATCCGCCACATAACACAAGCACCAAGGTCACTCCAAGGCAAGTACAAATATGACTCAGTCATTGTTCATACTTGTGTGAATGACCTGAGACGTACCTCCCTGGACTACATGAAGAGAGACAGAGGAGCTCTCGGAGCATGTAGCCCTGGCCGGTATGACCCTGACCTTGAGTAGCATCTTACCCTCAACAAGAATAATGCCACAATATGAAGACAAGATTATCAATTTCAACAATTGGTTTAAGTATTGGTGTCATTCAAAGGGGATCCAATGCCTGTCAGCCTGGGATGACATGCTCGACAAGCCACGATGCTTCGCTAGGGACGGCTTGCACCTGTCACCCCTGGGCTTTCGGATATTGGCAAAGGCTCTTGCCACCCCCATAGTGCCTTTTTTAGGCAAGGCTCAAAAGACAAACCCACCTCCATAGGTATCACAAGGGATAAGAAACTAAGAATAATGCTACTCAACGCCAGAAGTCTAAACCTCAAGATGCACGCACTCGAAACTCTCCTTAGCATGAAGAACAGATATCTGCACAGTAACAGAAACCTGGTTCAAGGCTCCCGAGAGCACCCCAGCACTACCAGGTTATACCTCATACCATGTTTTTGAGGCCCCAAAACTTGGACCGAACCACAAAAGGAGGGGGAGTATCAATATTCGTCAAAGATACCCACACCTCCAGGCTGGTGGCACAGCACGAAGCATCAGAGTCTATCCATGTGCAACTAACAGTGGGTGAAACTGCCTTCCAGTTTATAGCCTGCTACAGACCACCATCCCAAACCCAGGAACTCCACTCGGCCTTCCTGAGAACACTGGAAAATATGAAGGTCTCTCCAAACACCATTATATTGGGCGACTTCAACTACCCAAACATAGACTGGGAGCATTAGTCTAGCTCCAACACCCTAGCCTAAAAGTTCCTAGAATTTATAAACTCAAATGCTATGGAACAACTTGTTACCACTCCCACAAGAGGGGAAAACATACTGGACCTGATCATTACCAACATGGGGGCTCTATGCTCCAGACCAGAAGTGTTTCCCAAACTGGTAAGATCAGACCATAAACTAATCTCACTGGATATTCAAATCCCGACCCCACGCCCTGCCCAGAAAACCACAGTGAAAAACTTCTCTAAAGCAAATTTCACACTCCTCGAAACAGAGGTGGAATCCTTCAAAGCCCCCGGGCCTGTGGAAAATACGGCCCAGACCGCAGAATCCTTTATAAACGCATTCTATGAACACCTTCAGGAATGCATGGATCATGCAATCCCAAATAAAACCAAGACCCAATACTCCAAAGGAAGGTGTCCTGTCTGGTGGACCCTAGCCATAAACAAACTATACAATAGAAGGAAGAAGCTACTACATGATAGAGCAAAATCCCAAAAAGGGAAGGCATCTCTGATCAGTATTAGCAAAAACCTACAGGCACTCATAAAATCGTCTAAGGCCAGCTTCGAGAGAAAAATTGCACAGGACACTAAGGATAATCACAAGGCTTTCTATAGTTATGTTAGGAACCTGGGTGGGCATTCCCAGATATGCTTAGAATTTGTCCAAAATGACAAAAAATACACTGAACCCAGAGACATTGCCAACATCCTAGCTGACAGGTTCAGCGCAAACTCCCCCCCCCCCACTCCCCACCAAAAGGGCAAATATCTATCCCAGCAGAGTGCTGCCCCCCTGATATCTCAGATGCTCAGGTAAGAGCCGCCCTCTCACCAAAGCAAAAAACTCAGCATCAATGGGACCAGACGGTGTCCCGGGCTGTGCCCTACATGAACTCCAAGAAGAGCTAAACCCAAACATAAAACTACTGTTCAATCTCAGCCTTACTACAGGATATGTACCCAAAGAGTGGCGTACAGCAACAGTGGTCCCTCTCCACAAAGGTGGTGCCTCAACGGATCCTGGAAACTATAGCCCCATAAGCCTGACTAGCTTGGTCTGCAAAGCTATGGAAAGGATCATCATGGACCACATAAATAAAGATATTGGGGACCTACAGACACTGGATCCTACCCAGTTCGGCTTTAAGGGCAGATCCTGCCTCTTAAACCGGATTGATTTCTTTGAAACAGTCACCCAAGGCCATTGACGAGGGGAAGGTGGTCCACACAGCCTACCTGGACCTCGCAAAAGCCTTCGATACAATACCCCACTCGGGCATTATAGATAAGCTCACCAGCTTAAATATAAACCCCTATGTCACTAGATGGGTTGCAAACTGGCTCAAGGACAGAACCCACATGGTTAGAATTGCAGGAGCCATGTCAGACTCCAAACCAGTTACAAGTGGCGTCCCACAAGGCTCAGTCCTGGGACCTCTCGTTCGGTATAGATTTCTTGGAGGTACAGGCCAACACGGAAGGACTGTGGCTGACCAAGTTCACAAATGACTGCAAACTAGGCGCCATAATCGACTCTCCAGCAGACACAAGCATCCTACAAAAGGGCCTCATAAAAACAGACAACTGGTGCCAGAGCCATGGCCTCAAGCTAAATGCCAAAAAGTGTATAGTCATCCCCTTTGGCAAAAACAAAGCCTACAAATTACCACATAGGTGGTAATCCATTAAGTACGGAAGAAGTAATTAGGGACCTGGGGACCCAAGTTGATAGCAATCTCTCATTTGAAAACCACGTGGCCAAAGTGGTTAGAAAAACATTTTATATAGCCCACCTAATCATGAAGGGATTCGCATCTAGATCAGGGGAGGTCATCGTGCCTCTTTACTCATCCCTCATCAGGCCCATAATTGAGTACAATGCCCCTTTTGGGATGTACCTTACCAGACACCTGCAGCAACTGGAAAGACCCCAAAAGTACCTCACCAAGAGGATCAAAGGGCTCAAACAGATGCCATATGCTGCCCGGTTAAAGACGCTCCAGCTCTACTCAGTGGCATACCGCCTGCTCAGAGGCGATCTGTGCCAGACGTATAAAGCCATGTCCAAACCGGAATTAATGGACATGCTGCATCTCAGAAAATCCAAATCCCATCGAGCTACGTGCTCGAGAGACTTGAACCTCAGCACTGAAATAAATAGGACATGCTGGAGGGACAGATTCATAACCCAGAGGCTCCCTTCACTCTGGAATAAAATCCCAGTTCAGGTTAGGCAGAGTCCCTCATTGACTCTCTTCAAGAGGAATCTTGATGAGTGGATGGGAGATCGTAGGTTTACCCCGGGTATCACTTCTGTGTCACTGTTAGACAGAGGCACAGTATACTAACCTCGAAAAAGGGCAGAGCAAAATTAGTTTAAAATGGGTGGCAAAAGCCAAACACTCTGGCTAGGCTTATAAATGCCCTAGGGCAGATAGCCTAGTATGAACCTATGAACAACAAAAGATCTAAATGGAATACAAATTACAAATCTGAAGCCAATAATATTGTAAATCCTTCAGAGTTTCCCTGTGCCTGGCTTGGACACCTGTGACTACAAGACTTGCTTTGCTTCTAAAACCATCTGAACCTACAAAGCTTGTAGAAGTATTTTTTTGCACTTGCTCTAACTGTCTCAGTGCTATTTAACACTTCTGTGCTGCATTTACTGATTTGGTTGAACTTAATCACTGTTTTTTCAGCCTGCACTTGTTAAAAGAAATGCCGTTTGTTACTGTACCGACTGTACGTTTTTTTAACAGTATTCTGATACTTCCTAATTTCCTTTAATACTGCAAAAGCTGTTAGGTGTTTAACAAAATATTTCTAAGTTTTGCAAAGTTTTTCTGTGTTTGTAGAAGTTCAACATTTGCGCACTTTTTCCTGCATTTGTTAACTTATTTCTAAGGATTCCTTAAACTGTAATAACTCCGCCCTTTTCTATAAAGCATTTGTTACTGCATTTGAGCTCAAAACCAGTTTTAAGTTGTTTTGTTTTTTTTGCTGCTCTTTGCTTTTTTATGATCATAGGAAGTTACTAGGCTAATGGCCCTAGGTTCCTTACAAGCCTAGCCAAGTTTTACCCTTATTTCCACAATCGGCACCTACTGCACCTGTCCAAGAGACACACAGGTAGAACCGCCGGGGTGAATTTACGGTTACCCATCCAATCCATCCAGATTGCCTCTGAAGACAGCTAATGAGGTACCAGTGCGAGTCTGTTCCAAAGGTGTGGTAACCTCTGGGAGACAAATCTGTCTTCTCCAGCAGGTTCTATTAATGTCACATTCCAGGTTAAGGTCTTTAAAGAGAGAGCAACCAGTCTACCATTTGACTTACGGATATGCAGCATTTCCAATAAAGCAGGGTCAGATTGCCTTGTATGCAAGGCAGAGATCACCTTTCATTAATCTGTATGAAACAGAATACAGTGAGTGATTTCAGATGAACCACATAGGACAGACGCTGAAGACCTTTAACTTTCCTTGCGAAGAACCTTTGTAGTCTCAAGAAATTGCTGCAGGTGCTTGGAAAGGTGGATACCAAAAGGGGGGTTTGTAATCTATTGACATGAGGAGGGACGGGTAGAGAGAAGCTGCAACTTTCTTTTAAGGAGACAATGCCCTTATGAGATTAGCAAAATAGAATGCTCTTCTTACCACTGTGGTGACATGGGGGTCAAAGGTAAGGTTGCTGTCAAATCTAAAAAAACACAAACCAGGCTGTTGTCAACCTGTGAGCCATAGTCTTTCACCACTGAGTGCGTACTTAAGGTGTTGCTATTGATGGGGTAGTTCGCAAGAACATCACTCTTACCGAAAGGGATAATGCATCTTTTGCACTGACTTTACGGCCATTACTTTGGCACCCATCATTTGTTTGTTTAAGACCCTCTTGTAGGACATTGATATCATTTGGAGATTCTATGACCGGTCCCAATTTGAGGTCATCAGCAAACTTTGTCAGTCATAGAACTTGAATTTTTGCTTGTACTTCAGAGAAACAGATTACAAAACATTAGAGGTCCCAGGACGGAACCCTGTGGAACACCACTATTTGCAGGTTTGCTGTAAGAGATGAATTCTCCTATTTTGACTATATGGGTTCTATCAGTGAGCCAGTTAGCGACCCATCGAACGATAAAAGGGTTGATACCTAGCTGGGTGAGGTTGTCTATGATGCCTCAGTGGGGATAGCGTCAAATGCCCTGCCTAAGTCTAGGTAGGCTGTAGGCACAAATTTCCCCTTGACTAGGACCTTGGTGACAGTCTCAAAGAAGTCCACCAGGTTTAACAAACATGATCTCCCTTTGACAAATCCAAACTGAGTATGGTGAAGTGTTTGGTGATTACTTGCATATCTTTGTTAACAAGGTCCATGATGATTCGTTCCATGGCCTTGTAGATAAGGCTAGTCAGGCTAATAGATCTATAGTTCCCAGGGTCAGTGGAAGCACCACCTTTGTGCAAGGGAATAACTGTGGCCATTTTCCATTCAGCTGGAATGGAAGCAGATGCTTAAATTACGACTGAATAGAGTATCCGATGGTGTTGCCAATTCTTTTTGGAGCTCATGTAGGACACAGCCTGGAGTGTTATCAGGTCCCACATTTCCTGCGTTTTTGGCCTTAGAGAGGGCGTTTACAACCTGCTCTTCAGAGATGCAAGGTAGGGGGACAGGTGGTAGGGATGTCATGGGGTACGTGTGGCAGGGACAGGGGAGTGAAGTTTTCACAGAACCTGTCAGCCAACATGTTAACTACATCCACAGGCTCAGTATATGTGGCATCATTAAAGTACAGTTTTGTACCTACCATAAATGTAGATGTTTGAGTGTTCACACTGCTGCAGTCATTACACTCGGGCTATCCTGCCGTCAGGCGGTCCCGCAGTCAGCCAGAGTTCCAAAGTCTTGGTCCGTCGTCGGTTGCTGTCGCTTCTTCCCTGACGTCAGTGCGCCAGGGGTATACAAGATGCATCTGACGCCATTTTCTTCAGTTTTTCTTGCCCCAGATGTCAGGTGCCCCCAAGTAGGTGGGCAATACATATTGCTAATAAAACATATATATATATAAAATAAAAACAATACCTTCAGTTACAAGCAAATACACCACAAAAGTTGTATAGGACAGAAAGGTATAGATAAGTCCAGCTAGGACAGAGGGGATGGAGGGAGGGTAATCTGGACTGCAGCAGTGTGAACACCAACATCTACATTTATGGTAGGTACAAAACTATACTATGTTCATCGTGTTACACTGCTGCAGTCATTACACTTGGGTAGAATCCCAAAGCTGAGGTTGGGTGGCTGGTCTATAAAGAGTTAGGATTGGCTATGAGGCCCTGCAGAACTGCAGTGGCAAATCCTGCTCTAGATTTAGAGTAAAGAGGCAAGTGGTAATGCTTAGTAAAGGTGTGCACTGAACTCCAAGTTGCAGCCTCCAAAATTTGATTTCCCATGCTGTGTGTAGCAGTAATGAATACAGTGTCCTAACCATTTGGAGATAGTCTGCTTTGAGACAGCCTTGCCCTGTGATCCTGCAGCACATGCTACAAACAGTTGCTCAGTTTTCCTGAAAGCTTTTGGTTTTGTCCAAGTAGAAGCGTAGCTGCCAATGTATGTCCAGAGTGCAGAAGTTTCTCCCCTTTATTCTGGGGGTTTTGATAAAAAGTTGGCAAACGGATAGTTTGGTTAAGAGCCACACTAGATACCACCTTTGGCATAAAGGTGGCGTTTGTCCTTAAAGAAACCCTGTCCTGATGAAAAATTATAAAAGGTTCCACTGCCATTAATGCCGGTAGCTCAGACTCTTCGTGCTGAGGTTACTGCCAGGAGCAGAGCCGTTTTCCATGATAAAAATTTTAGATCGGCTGTATTGGCTGGCTCAAAAGGTGGCAGGGTCAGTTTTTCCAAAACAAAATTGAGGTCCCAAGTTGGTGTTGGTGCTCTCCAGGGCGGTCTTATGTTTTTAGCCTCTCTGAGGTACTGCTTTAGCAAGGGATGAGAGAATAAAGGAGGATCCGTGTTGTAATGTGCTGCAAAGGCGTGGATCTTAATTGATGAGAAGGATAGGCCTTTGTCCAGCATCTCAGTTAAGTACTGCAAAATCTGAGGAATGTTTAGGACAAGAGGGTCAAGGCTTTGAGCCTGGTTCCAGGCGCAGAATCTCTTCCATTTTTCTGAGTAAGATTTCCTGGTGCTAGGCCTCCTGGCCTCCAAAATGACATCCATAACAGCTTTAGAGAGAGGTGTTGCCTGTTTGACTAATGAATCTGCCATGCAGCCAGGTTTAGGGTTTTGAGCTGACCGTGCAGGATCAGATTGTTTTGTTGAGTCAGGTGGTGTGAAATTTGAGGCAAAATCCATGGTGGGCCTTGAGCTAAGTTCTTTAAGATTGGGTACCAGTGCTGGAGTGGCCAGTCTGGAGCAATCAGGATCATCTGTGTTTTTTCTTGTCTGGCTTTTAGGAGTACCTTTGAAAGGAGAGGCAGTGGTGGGAAGGCATAAACTTTTAGGCTTTTCCAGCTGAACGAGCGAGCATCCACTTTCCATGCTTGTGTGTGATAAGTCCTTGTGCAGAATTTTTGTAGTTGGCAATTCAGTGGGGAGGCAAAAAGATCTATGTCTGGGCATCCCCATTTTTGCATTACCATGCTGAAGATTTGTGGATTCAGTTTCCATTCATGAGGGTCCATGATATTTCTGCTTAGATAGTCTTCTTTCCTGGCAGGAGTTGTGCTTGCAGATGAACTTGATAAGTTAGAGCTGTGTTCCACAAGGTCATGGCTTGCCTGCATAGGGGATAAGAATGAGTGCCCCCTTGCTTGTTTATGTACCACATTACTGTGGTGTTGTCTGTCTTTAATAATAAATGTCCTGGATGCAGAAGGTCCTTGAAAGCTGTTAGGGCATTTTGAACAGCCAACATCTCTTTTTGGTTGATGTGAAGATACATTTGGTCTGTGGTCCACTTGCCCTGAATAAATTTTCCTGCCATGTGTGCTCCGCAGGCGTAGTCCGAAGCATCTGTTAGTGTCTGCCTGGCTGTGGGTAGAGTAAAAGGCTGACCCTTGTTAAGGTGACATGCCTGTGCCCACCATCGAAACTCCTGTTGTAGGCAGGGAATTATTGGTATTACTGCTTCTAAACTGTGAGAGTGCAGAGTCCAAACACTTTTTAGGTACCATTGTAATTTCCTCATATGCAGTCTGGCATATGGAATTAGTAGTATGCAGGATGCCATGAATCCCAGGGCCTGCAGAATTTTTCTTGCAGGGAGATGGGACTTTTTTGCCAGTAGTTGGAAAATATTAAGTCAGTTGTCCTTGTTTGTCTGGCGTGAGATAAGCCATCTGGGCCATTGTATTTAAACTGGCACCCAGGAATATTATCTGTGGTGAGGGCACTAGTTTTGACTTCTTTTCGTTTACTGTGTACCCTAGAGAAATTAGCAACCTTTTTACAAACGCCAGATGATTTAGAAGAGTGTCCTTTGTCTCTGCTTGAATGAGGCAGTCGTCCGGGTATGGATATATTTTAATTCCTTTTTGTCTGCAAAATGCAATTACTGGTGCCAGCCACTTTGTAAAGACCCTGGGTGCAGTAGATAAGCCAAAGGGCAGTGCAGAGAATTGGTAGTGCATTGTACCAGCTTTGAATCGGAGGTATCTTCTGCAATTTTGTCTGATGGGGACATGCATATATGCCTCTGAGGTCCAGAGTAACAAGCCAAGCCTTCTTGCCCAGCATGGGAAGAAGCTGCTGTAGTGCCAACATTTTGAATTTCGGAACATCCAGGTAAGTATTTAGAGTTGAAAGGTCTAGTATGGGTCTCCAGGCTTTGTCCTTTCTGGGGACCAGGAAGAGTCTTGAGTAAAATCCTTGTCCCTGCTGTGGTACATTTTGAATAGCTCTCATGCCCATGAGGGCTATTTGTTTTTGAGCCTCTGCCCATTGATTTTGTGGCAGGTTTGGCATTCCTTTTAGCCTTGGTAAAGTGTGAAAGTGGAACCTGTAACCTTGAGACACAATATTCAGAATCCATTTGTCTTGGGTGATTGTTTGCCAATTTTGATAAAAAAGTGCTAGTTTTCCCCCCAAGGGTGCTGCCAAAAGGGAAGTGTTTGGCGTACGAAGGGGGAAGTCATTGGGACTGTTTCCTGTATGGTTGAGATTTGTCCTCACCTCCTTTTGGGGTTGAGGTACCCCACTGCCGTTGTCTGTTAGAGCCTTGGGGTTGAGATCTGCCTCTTGGGCGTCTGTATCTGCCTCTCTGTGGCCTGTCTGTCACTGGAAAGGACCAATTCTTTGTAGGCCAATTTCTGCTAAATCGAGGTGGTTGTACCTGTAAGAAATCTGACTGTTTGCATAGATTTAGCTTTATCCTCCATTTTCTTTAACACCTCTTCTGCCTTAACACCAAACAATGCATCATGCTGTAAAGGAGCATCCAATAATTTTGCCTTAACATGATCAGGTAAACTCTGTTCTTTTAACCAAGCATGTCTTCGAATCACAGAACCTGCGGCTCTACAAGAGGCCTCTAAAGAATCAAAACAACATTGCAGAGTATGTTTTCCCACCTGTTCAACTGCATGCAATAAATTCTGCATTTCTTTATAGTCAGGAGCTTCTGAGCTTGTAAGCATTTTCTGTTTTAACTGAGCCATTAAATATTGTTGGTACTTAAGCATGTGAAACTGGCAATTTAAAGCCCTTACTGCTAAAGTTGTAGAAGTGTAAACATTCTTCCCCCATCTACCCAATGCTCTAGAATCTCTGTCAGAGGGGACTGGATTTTTTGCAATGGAAGTCTCAACCCCTTTGGGACCCTAGGAAATGGTTTCTGGGTCAGCAGAAGGGTTTTTATAAAGAAACTTGTGAGAGTCAGGGACTCTATAGTACCTATCTGGTTTGGCTGGTGCAGGGGGGGGGGGGGGGCAAAGAATCAGGAGAGAAGCTGGATTCAGAGAACACATCATCCACAATATCTAACACAGGCGGAATAGCAAGGGGCCTGTGCTGAGGCAATAAAAGGAAGTCCCTGAGCCTTTTCTTGGATTCTGAATAATCATGACTTTCCCAATGGAAATGCTCCCTCATGGTATGTAGTTTCCCCAAAAGAGTAATCCTCAGGAGGAGAGGCTGAAGGGATAGATTCTTCAGAATCAGAGTCCTCATAGGGGGGTAGAGAGTATCCCTGGTCAGAAGAGGAATCAGAGGAAATGGAAACCTGATCAGAGGAATCAGTCTGTATCCTGCCTAGGCCTTTTCTCAGGAGGGGGATGGGAACCCCTGATTAGAGTAATGAGGTCTTCGGCCATTTTGAGCATCTGTTTCTTAGGCATGGAGGACTGTCCAGGAGAATGCTGTACTTGCTTCTTTGTTTTTAATGGTGTTTTTGTCTTGGCTGCTGCTTTAATGGTAAGTTGTGAAGGTCTGAAAACACCCTCAGAAGCCGATGCCAGCTCAGCAGCTCTGGACCCATCTGAGGGATTAGTTTCCGTATGCCCAATACCTTGGGTTTCCAGAGGCCTAGTTGTCTCCACATAGGAGTCTGAGGTGGCCTGTGGCTCTGAGGTAGCGGGTGTCAGGGGCTGCAAAACCACCTCACTGAGAACCGGCGTCTGGCCTAGAAGAGGCTTCGTCGGTTTTGGACCTCAGATGTCTGTCTTTATCCTTGTCCTTGCGTTTTTTTTATGAATTGCAGTAGTCTGTTGTTCTGACGGCATTATATAATTGAACCTTCGGCCAAAGTAGTGCAAAGCAAAATCAAAATGTCGTTTTATAGTGCGTTTGTTAAATCTGGCACAAAACCGACTAGTGACGTCGTGATCAGGGCCTAGGCATAGAATACAGTAAGAGTGGAAGTCCTTATGAGGTATTTGCTTCCCACGAGAAATACAATTAACTTTTTCTGACATCGGTCTGAGGCAAGAAAAAAGTTTCCCCAACGGGGTACTTAGCTTTATTGAAGACTTCGGATCTGAAATTCGACTTTGAAAATCTCAGGAGTTTGCCAACCGGCACTTGCGAACTGCTTTTGCTTCGGGCACCGCGCAGCAAGAAAGACTGAAGAAAATGGCATTGGATGCATCTTGTATACCCCTGGCGCACTGACATCAGGGAAGAAGCGACAGCAACAGACACCGGACCAAGACTTTGGAACTCTGGCTGACTGCAGGACTGCCTTATGGCAGGATAACCCAAGTATAATGACTGCAGCAGTGTAACACGAACATCTACCAGTTCAGCACAAATCTGGGCCTTTCCATTTAGGTTACAGATGTAAATAAAAAAAGGCCTTATGATTGTCCTTAGTTGAGAAAGTTAATTTGGATTCGTAGTTTGCTTTTGAGGACTTCACCCCCTAAAGGGCCCATCTCTATACCAGAAGAATGCAAAGTCCCTGTAATCACGGCTGCACAAGTAAAAAACACACTCTCCAAAGCAAAGAACACAGCATCCATGGGACCTGACAACATCCCAGGCTGCGTTCTACATAAACTACAGAATGAACTGGCACCCCACCTAAGCAACATGTTCAATCATAGCCACACCTCAGGCTTTGTGCCCACTGAATGGCGCACAGCGTTGGTTATCCCACTCCACAAAAAGGAGCCACCACGGACCCTGGGAACTACCGCCCCATTAGCCTAACGAGCCTGATCTGCAAGGCCATGGAACTTATGAACAGACATTGGTAATCTCCAAACTCTGGACCCCACCCAGTTTGGGTTTGTAAAAGACAGATCATGTCACCTAAACCTGAATGACTTCTTTGAAGCAGTCACCAAAGCCATAGACGAGGGTAAGGTGGTTCACACAGCCTATCTAGATCTCAACAAGGCTTTTGACACCATCCCCCACTCTGGAATTATAGCTAAACTCACTAAACTAGGTATAAATCCCCATGTCACAAGATGGGTTGCCAAATGGCTCACTGACGGAACCCACACTGTGAAAGTAGCAGACTCCAAATCTGACTTCAGACCAGTGACAAGTGGAGTACCACAGGGTTCAGTCCTGGGTCCTCTCCTGTTTGGTATCTACTTTTCTGAAGTACAGGCTAACACAGAAGGTCTTTGGCTAATGAAGTTCACAGATGACTGCAAACCAGGAGCCATAACTGAAACTCCTAATGATGTAGACATCTTACAAAGGGCCTCACAGACAGATGCCTGGTGTCAAAATCCATGGCTTCAAGCTCAATACCAAAAAGTGTATTGTCATCCCATTTGGCAAAAACTCTGTACCCATGAGATACCACATAGGTGGTAATCTACTTAACACCAAAAGTGTGATCAAAGTAGTCAGGAAATCCTTCTACGTGGCACACCATCACAAAAGGTTTCTCATCCAGGAAAAAAAGAGGTCATTGTTCACCTCTACTAGTCA
Source organism: Protopterus annectens (assembly GCF_019279795.1). NCBI lineage: Eukaryota > Metazoa > Chordata > Ceratodontiformes > Protopteridae > Protopterus > Protopterus annectens. Next base: position 1,100,357,262 of record NC_056748.1, on the reverse strand, counting down.
CTCAGACCTATTATAGACTACAATGTCCCTTTTGGTATGCACCTCACAAGACATCTACAACTGGAAAGGCCACAGAAATACCTCACAAAGAGGATTACTGCCCTCAAACAGATACCCTATGCAGACAGTCTCAAAAAAACTCCAGCTTTACTCAGTCGCATATCGCCTACTCAGAGGCGATCTCTGCCTAACATACAAAGCTACGTCAAACCCAGAGCTGTTGGACATGCTTCACTTAAAGAAATCCCAATCCCTCCAAGCCACACGGTCTACGGACCGAAGCCTTTTCACCACAATAAACAACATGCTGGAGGGATAGATTCCTGTCCCAGAGACTTCCCATACTCTGGAACAAACTACCTATCTATACAAAACAAAGCTCCTCATTAGCACTCCTCAAAAAAAAAAAACAAAAATCTTGATGATTGGATGGGAAAATAGGAAATTCACCCCGGGGATCACCTCTGTGGCTCTGCTCGACAGGGGCCTAGGGAAAACATTTTCCTGGGTGGCGAAAGCCAGGGTACCTTTCTGGCTAGGTTTGTATAGGCCATAGGGCCGATAGCCTAGTACCTACCTATGAACAAATGGTCTTATTTGCTTGTTTAAACTGAGGAGGGAGTGTTCCCAGTTTAGGGCTCACTCCCTCAGTCTTGGACAGCAATTTCATCCCGCTATTGTAAAGCCTATTAATGGCAGTTTGTTCACCAGGCAGGTTTGCTCTTCCTTGAGGAGCCTGTTTTGGTCCTATCAGGTATGGCCAAGTCAATGCAGATATATATTAACCAATTTGGAGGTGTATTTATCTTTAATGAATACTAATACACCGGCTCTTTTAGTTTTCATGCTTTCAGTTGGTGGTCTGAGCATGTGGAAGGAGGTGTAACCTGGTACGGCTGGGGTGCTTTCCACAGCCTTGAAATCAGGTGGTGAGAGGAGAGGGCTGATTCAACCCATCAGAGTTGGGAACTGCTGGTGGAAAGCTTGTGTGCTTGGGTCTATATTACTAGAACGAACGCTTAAATGTTCGAATCTGTACAGGTCGATATTTACAGATTGAACACAAACATTCAAAATAGTAAAAAAGTAAATAAAGAAAAAACAACATGGGGGTGCAGGGGGGCTTGCTCCCTGCTTAAACCCATAAGTTTTTTTTTGTGCATTTTTTTTTTTAATTTTTGTAAAAATTCGACCGCTTAACTGTTCGATCTCTAAAGGTCGACCTTTACAGATTCAAACATTTAAACAGTCGTGCATCTAATGTAGACCCGTGTGCTTATCTAAATGGCCTCAGGATTAACTGTGTAAATAAGTATTTCATCCTGCTGGTATAGAAGCCTTACACAAACACCGTTACTTGTGCCTTGCATATAAGCAAACCGCTTTAGTTTTTGGTGTCACAAGGGGATCCGGTATGTCAGCCTGGGGAGACATGATCGCAAACCACTATGCTTTGCCAGAGATGGTTTGTACTTGTTACCACTTGGTTTCCAGACAATGGCAAAAAAAACTATCCATACCCATACTGCTTATTTAGGCCATGCAAGTTGTTAAACCCTCCAACATAACAAAAATCACTCAACTACCTAAAAGTAGTACTGCTTAGTGCTAGGAGTTTAAATAAAAAACTGCACTCTCTGGAAGCACCCTTCACCATGGAGGAGGCAGAAATATGTGCAGTCACAGACAAGTTCAGAACCATAGAAAGCACCCCAGTTCTCAAAGGCTACAATGCCTTTCCTACATTTCGATCCCTCACAGCTCAGGTTAAAACAAAGAAAGGTGGTGTGTCAGTGTTCATAAAAGACAAGTACATTGCAAGACTTGTCCAACAACATGACTCCTTTGAGCTGCTCCATGCCAAACTAACCACAGATGCGACCCCCTATCATATCCTTGCTAGCCACAGATCCCTTAACATGAATCTGGAAAACGACACCTCCTACCTAAACATACTGGAATCTCTTAACGTTCAGCCCCACACCATACTTATGGGTGACTTCAACTACCACTCCATAAAGTGGGAGACTTTACTACCTAGAATTCACTTGCTCAGAGATTTATGGACTTCGGCAGTGCAAACACCCTGGAGAAACTAGTTGGCTTCCCAACTAGAGGTACAAAGATTCTACACCTAGAACTCATGAACATGGGGGGATGCCACTCCCTACTATGTATTAACTCCACCCTGTCAAGATCTGACCACAAAACGATCTTTAGTATTAAAACTAACCTAGAACCCCCCTCAAGCTCCAAACCTGCTAAGACCAATTACCTGAAACTGTGCAACAACTTATTAAACTTCCATGTGCCTCCAAACCCGGATGACACTAAGGCCTACTTAGTGCTGTATACAAAAGCACTCTACAACATTCATAGCTGCATAGAGGAGGCAATACCTGTCCAAGTCAAACTTACGATTACTGGCAAAAATAAATCACCCTGGTGGACCCTAGAATAAACAGGCTATTCAACAAATGGAACAAAACTCCTCTCCAAAGCCAAGAAGGAACAGACAAAAAGTGCTAAAAGACACTTGCCAGTCAATACAAATTGGAGAGCTGGTCAAATCTGCCAAAAGCAAACTATGAGGCAAAGATAGCCTCCCAGGTGAAAGACAACCATCAGGCTTAAAATTTGTAACCTCAGGGGAAATACTCAGCAATGTGCAAAGTTAATCATGAATGACAACACTAACACCCTGCTTGAAACTACAGCAAACCTGCTGTCTGAGAAGTTCAGTTCAGACTTCCCCTCCCCCATTACCTCCGACACCCAACGAAATACCCACAACCACCACTCTTAACCAGTCACTATGAGGGAACAGATCCTTAATGCACTCAATAAGCCAAAAACACAGCCTACATAGGTCCCTGCAACATTCCAGGATGCTTCGTAAATAACTTAAGACAAGACTATCAGGGCCACTAGAAACCCTACAACCACAGCCTCAGGACGGGCTTTGTCCCAGAGAAATGGGGGACTGCAACAGTTGTCCCTCGGAACAACGGACTCTAAAAAGCACTGCTGGAAAATAATAAAAGATGTTTCATAAAGCTTTCGGAATAACTTCCTTCATCAGTGTGAAGTTAAACAATTAAACCAGTTATTAAATACCAAACCGTAAAACCCACCCATCCAATCAAAACCAATTAACATTCAATTAAAAATCATTAAGCATTAGAACAAACGTAAACGCACCTGCTTGAACTTTAGGAATGATTTAATACCAACAAAATTATTAATACCAGGAATAGGATCAGCTTCTAACCTGACAATCCAGTCATATTCATATTCTGAAAGCTTTGTGACCAAGCAGACTTTATTATTTTCCAACAGCACTTTTTAGAGTCAGTTGTTTTGTGGATTGTATTTTCTGTTACGTGATTCTAATCGACAGTTACTCTATCCAGTCTCTTGTATAGTCATCCCCCAGCACAAGGGGGCGGGGGTCATCAACCAATCCAGGGAACAATGCACCGATAAGCTTGATCAGATTAATATGCAAAGCCATCGAGAGAACTATGGACCTGATCATTAACAACAAAGGAATTCTCAAAAAAATAGACCAGACCCAGTCTGGCTTTGTCAAAGGGAGGCCTTGCCTGCTCAATCTGGTGGACTTCGAGAAAGTCACCAGGGCCAGTGAAGAGGGTAAAACAGTATATAGTGCTTACCTAGACCTAGCCAAAGCTTTCAACACAATCCCACATTCAGGGATCATATATAAACGTACAGAGTTAGGCATAAACCCCTACATCTTCAGATGGATAGTCAACTAACTCACTGACAGGCCACGTGTTGTCTGTATAGGTGAATCCACTTCCAATAGGAAACCGTTTCTAAAAAGTGTCCCACAGGGCTCAGTGTCGAGACCCCTCCTCCTCACTGATGACTGCAAGCTGTGATCAATCACCAAGCAATGCTGACAACCTATAAACAGGCCTAAAAATGAAAAATGACTGGTGTTAAAACCATAGTCCGAGACTAAATGCTTTAAAAAAAAAATAACAGTAGTAGTAGTTAGTACTTACCGTAACATTCCATCTGTGTTGTCCATCTTTTATCCTTGACAAATGGGTTTAGTTTAGATATTGCAACAGACTCCACTGCTGCTGCTGCCCACAACAACTAAACTCTCTAGCTTAAGCCCTACCCAGAATGCTCCTTTCCAAATTACCTCAAATAGAGTTTGCAGATAGAAAAAGTACAGAAAACCTAATAACACTTTAGAGAGACCATATCTGATATCATGTTGGAAAAAATGCATAACTAGAACCATAATTCGTTCTACCAAGAGGCCAGAATGGAAGGTGGGTGGAGTGTGGGGAGTCAAGGATAAGGAAGCTGGAGAACACAGATGGAACGCTATGCTAAGTACATAACTTTTTTATCTGATGTTGTCGATCTTCATTCAATCCATGACAAAGTCCCCAGTTACCGTAGATCATGGAAGGATATTCCTGAGCACCATAGAACCAAATGATGCTCTTCACCTGGAGACCAAATCCAATTTGTAATGAGTAATAAAGGTATGTGGGGTTGCCCATGTCACTGTTGCACAAATATAGTCCATGGAAGTCTTGGAATGAAAAACTGTTTAAGTAACTATGGCTCAAGCAGAATGTGCATTAACAGGCCCAGTTAAACTTTCCTCTTGTTGTATATGAAGGATATACAATCCTTTAACCATCTAGATGCGGTAACCTTGGAGACTGGTGTACCCATTCTGGTAGTTGAAACAGAAAAACACAGTTGGTCAGATTTTCTTGTATCTTTTGTTCTATGAAAATAGAAGTGCAATTGTCTGAACGTCTAATAAATGTAAACAATATTCACCTTTGTTTGAAAAACTGGGAAAGAATACTCGTAAACTGAAAGTCTTATTGATACTAGTTTCCAACACCAGTTTTAGTAAAAAGGAAGGGTTCATTCTCAAGGAAACCCCGTGTTTGCGAAATATCAAGTATGGTGGTTTACAATAGAAGGCTGGAATTTCTGAGATTCTTCTGGCAAAAGTAATCACTACTAGAAAAATAGTTTTCCAAGACAAGAATTTCAGGTCACAGTTAGCAGCAGGCTCAAATAGGGGAATGCACCATCATTTGCAACACTGAGTTTAGATCCCAAGGAGCAGACTGCTCCTTATACAGCGGTTTAACATCAAGAGTCCTTTTAAGAATACTTTGCAAAGTAAGAAAAAATAAAGAATTTTTGAACCCACAACGAAAATTTGAAATAGCTGCTAGTTGAACCCCAACAATAGAGGAAGAGGTTCCAGCTTCAAAAAGCAAAGCTAAAAATTCTAAGACCATCAATAGGAGTGGAAAAGGGGTCAATGTTATCTTCAGCCCAGAAGGAAAATCCTTTCCATTTACTGCTGTAGAGTTTTCGGGGGAAAGGCTTATGGGAAACAAAGAATTCTATGAACTGAGGAAGATGGATAATTACGCCTGGCAAGCAATGGAACTGGAGAAGCCAAGCTGTGAGCTTGAGGTTTTGAAGGTTTAGGTAAACTAATCCCTCTGGATAGGAAAAAAGATCTGGGTCCAGAGTCTACAGTCATGGAATTGACGAGCCCAGAAGGGGGCAAAGAAGGATTACCTTGCTCTTCATCCTGATCGCTTACTTTAGAAATTGAGGAATTAAAGGGATCACAGAAAAGGTATACAAGAGTCCAGAGGACCAATTGTGCAAGACAGTGTCACTCATGACTCTCTCAGAGGGGGAACAAGGGCAAAGTAGCTGCCACAATTGTTGTCCAGGGGAGATGCAAATCGGTCTCAGCAATGCTGGCCCAGTGACTAAAAATCTTTTCCGTCACTTTGGGACCAAGTCCACTTATGAGGCAGAAGACTGCATCTGGCTCCGTTTGTCTACTATCACATCAGAACTCCATGGAATATGCGTTGCTATTAGAAAGCAGTTGGAAGAGATCGTCCACTGCCAAACTCCGACAGCTTCTTGACAAACAGGGTAAGACTTGGTTCCTCCCTGCTTGTTGATGTATCAAACTACTAACCTATTGCTTGTCTGAATCACAATCATTCCCAAGGGAAGAGCAGTTTGAAAGGGCTGCAATGCTAAAAGCACTGCTCTCGGCTCTAGAACATTAATATACAAGTTGGCTTCCATGGGGGATCAATTACCTTGGACAGTCTTGCGCAGATAATGCCCGCTCCCAATCTGGGAGGTATCTGTAGTCACTATAGCATGGGGTTGACCCGGGACAAAAGGATGGCCCAACAGAATTTCCTTTGAATGAATCCACCAAGCTAGGTCTTCCTTGCAACGGTTGGCAATCAAAATCCAATCTGACATTGGTTGATTCATTATAGATAACCGAGATGCTTGAAGCCACTGCAGAATTCTGATGTGAAAACTTGCTAGGGGAACTAATGATATGGTTGCCGCCATTGAACCCAAGGCTTGCAAGACTAGTTGTGCGGCCACTCATTTCTGACAATGTTTTGCATCTGGGCTTGGATCTTTTGCAATCTTAGTTAAACTAGGGAGGCTATGCAAGTAATGGTATTTAGAACTGTTCCTATGAACTAAGTCTGAGTTCCCAGGTTAGTGCAGGTCTGAAGAACAGTCTCTTAATTGTTCTAGAAGATGCCTGGTGGAAGCAGTAGTGAATCAGTCGTCTTAAGTACGGAAAAGCCGAGGATCCTTGCAGTCTCAAATGAGCTGCTACTACTGCCATGCATTTGAACCCCCTGGGGGCTGTGGTGAAACCAAAGGGTAGAGCTTTGAACTGATCATGACTGGCTCCCAGCAGAAAGTGGAGAAATCTCCTGGAACACCTGTCCATTTTTTTTTATGTGGTAATACACATCCTGGAGATCTATCGAGCACATCTGATCACCTTTCCCTAAAAGCAGGAGAATAGACTGAACCATGACCATCTGGAATTTCATCTGTCAAACAGATTTGTTAAAATACTTGTATCCAGAATTAGTCTCCAGTCCCCTTTGCCTTTTTTGGCACCAAAGAGAATCTTGAGAAAACTCCAGATTCTATCTAAACAGGCGGGACCTCTTGGATGACTCTTTTCTAGCAGTTTATTTCTAATACTGCTGGCTCCTGCTCCTCTGGTTGCAAATCCCCTGCAACCAAATATCTGAAGTCCTGAATGTTGCTGGAGGGATAAACATTCCTTGACTGCCTCCAGAGGAAGGCAATCAGGCCTCCTTTCAGGAGCCCCGAGAGGGTTTACCAGGAAAAATATCCCTGGAACCCTGATTTTTGCAGGCCACCTCTGCTGTCTGGAGCCACTGCCTTGTTTGTCTTGGAAAGGCTCTTAGGACTTTTAGAACCACTTTTTCCCGCTCCTCCGGTTCCTCAAAAAAGGACCGCTGCAGTAGAAAAAGGTTCCTCAAAAAAGGACCGCTGCAGTAGAAAAACTATGCCCACTGCAGAAGGGGTTTTTCCATCCTTTTCACACTTGGAACAAACTTTTCTTAAACTTCAGGGACAAAGGGATGATCCGTCGATGGGCATTGATGAATAAAGACTTGAATAGTTCAGCAAATTCACACAAGTGTATCCAGGTGTCTCCTTATGGCTACGCCCGCTCCCGCTGCTCTAGTCATCCTTTCGGTTGTATGTGCTATGAGCCTCATGGACAAATTTGAAATGGACTCTATGGTGGCCAATTGAGAAGCAATTTTATCTTGGACTTTATCAGATATGGCTCCTGCCAAGGTATCTGATAACTCCTTAATCAAATCCCTTTGGAGTCTGGTGAAGCATGCCATAAAATTCCAAGACTGTAATGCAAAGGTCAGTGTAAACCAGCTTTCCAAACCTATCCACTGGCAAATACACTATTGGAAGGATGGATAGTAGAACTTTCCTTTGCCAGTCCCTTTGTTGTTGCTGCCGCTACCACCATAGCATCCGCCAATCCCTTGGCCCAAAACGGATGATCCTCAGGTGCAGTAAGAATTCTGTCTGGTCTTTTGTGGATAGATTCAATGCTGGTCTTTTGGGGATAGATTTAATGGTGTCCCAACCGGCAGAGTAACCCAAGAGGTAGATGGTTGAGTGCAGGCCTGCAAGTACACCTATTCCTTCGAAAAGGGCTTTTGGAATGTCCAGCCAACCCCTCTGCTCAAGGAGGTCTCCAAAGGAGATGTCTTCAGGGGTGACCATGGGGAACCCTCCCTTTCATCGTAATCAGTGTTCTATGTGATAGATTCCTCTGGGGGAATCCAAGCGTTACCTCTCACACTTCTTTTCTGAGGAACCTACTCAGTGGGATGATCTGGGGAGGTGTCAGAAGAGGACAAAACATATATAGGTGACTCCTGCAGTTCTGGCGCTCACTGTCCAGGTATTGGAATTGGTTGAATCTCTGGATGAGGGGAAGAGCCAGGAAACTGCTCCAGCTGGGGTGGAGCTGAATGATTGCCCACAGTGGACATAGCCATCTCCATGGCTTGGAAAGCTGTTCCCCCCAACCCACCCCCCCCCAGAGAGAGAAGAGAGCCTGGAACAGAGAAAGACTGCTTTGGAATGGGGGAGCACTGTACAGAAGAAACCAATCCTGAGACCAAAGCCGGAGGTGCAGGAATGTCTCCAAAAAAAACACATTGGGAGTAGAGTCCTGCCCCTCGGAACTAACAGCGTAGCCATGACCCAGAAAGGTTTCCGGCTCCAAAACAGGCCAAAGAGGTCAGGGTAGGAGTTGGTATCAGAGGTAACGACCTAGCAGGGACCAAAACAGTCTGCACCGAGATAGTTGGAACCGGGGATCTCCCAGTCCTCCGCAGAGGTGGGAAAATAACGACTAGTTGGAGTCTAAGAAAGAAGTGTGAAACTGTCTCAAAATGTTCCACAACACTGTAATGTCACTTTCTGGTTTTGTCAGGTATAAGATAATATCATCTGCAAACAGAGCCAGCTTTTCTTAACTACCAGGCCAGTTATATCCTTGAATTTCCTAGTCCCTTATTTTCCTTGCCAATGGTTCTAAATATAATGCAAGTAACAAAAGGGAAAGAGGACACCCCTGCCTGGTTCCTCTGCTAAAGCAGAGATCATCACAGAAGACCCCACCCACTTTAATTTTCACCTCCAATCCCTCATACATCCTTATAATCAACCTTATAACTTTTTCAGGAAATGTGAATGCTTCCATTGCCCTGCTCGTTTAGTTCTAGATTACTCTGTCAAATGCTCTCTCTGCATCATGAAGACCCAACAACAATGGTTATTTTCTTTCATTCTGCTTCCCTCTGGATCAAAGTTCCGTTAATGTTGTCAAATGTTTGTCTCACCTCCACAAAACCACACTGATCCATATCTATCAATTTTGGCATTGCTTTTGCCCTTCTTTTAGCCATTATAGACATGAGCACTTATAAACGTGGATTAGTACTGAAATGGGCCTGTATGAAACTGGATCTGATGGAGTTTTAATCCTCTTTAGGTATTACAGCTACCACTGCTTTTTTCCAGGATGTTGGTACTTCTCTTAAAATATAGTGTTAAAACCTTCCAATCTTTCACTTTTTTCCTTCTAGCTTCCAAACTTCCACAGAAATACCACCTATTCCTGGTGACTTTCCTTTAGATTGGTTAAACATCACAATTTTTCTCTCAACGCCACCTATCCTAACAGTAACTTGAGCCTCATCTACCTCTAACCCTAACATCTAATTCTTTCATAAGCATTTCCATTTGTACCTTTTCTTGATTTCCATATTGCTTTATACAGACTTTCATAGAATTTCTGAAATATTTCTAATGCATCTACAGGATCTCATTACCTTCCTTGTTATAGGTTCCCCAAGTTTGGTGACGGGCCCTTTCTACTTTCTGTTGCTAGAGTCATTTTGCTAAGAGTTTTTGTGCTTTAGTGTTAAAACAGTTGCTCAACAGCAATCTTTATAAACCTGTGTATATTATCGAAGTGATCCCTTATCTTTTCTGCTTAGCATTCTGCAGTTGATCCTCCTCTTATTCTGTGAGATTCCCCCTATTCTGCAATACTTCAACATTTGTCAGTCCCTCTAAAATAATTCTGGTTCCTTCTTAACCATAGCTCCCTTCTTTTATTTCCATCATATTTTTAAACTCGATCTTAATTTTATCCCACTGCCTAGCTTTATTTTCTGAAGTTTCAATCCTCTTGAATAGCTCCTTAATAATCTCCACTACCCATTCCTTAAATTCCTCTCCTTTTAACAGATAGGTGAGAAAGCACCATTTCCCACCAGTGTCTCATTTTTATTTCATGAACCTGTGTTTTTGTTTTAGTTATGGATTGGCGCATGATATGAAATAGCATTTGGGTTTATACCAAGTCCTAAAATTTAATGCAAGTGTTCCTGTAGAATGTAAATTCTGTCTAACCTAGCCCAGTTTTTATATCTTGGGGAATATGTGAATTCATTCCAAACTCTTATTGCTGAATTCACATATTCCATGCTAAATATATTCATAAAATTTTTTCAAAAACCTACCCTCTTTTGTTATACTTTCCCTTCTAGGTCCCCAGACAACGCTTCACTGCTGCAAATCAAATTCTAGTCCCGACCTATAAGTAATATTCATTGCTGAAAACTGATTTCTCCTAGTATTTTCTTAAGCTCCATTACAGTAGTTTTTTGTGGAATATAAATACATGCCAGTGTGATCATCCTCCCTTGCTAGTAGCCCCTTAGCACTGCAAATCTACCATTATTATCTATTTTATTCTTCTCCTCTTTTCCTTTATCACAGGTGTTCCATTGAATAGCCATCCTGAAAACCTTTAACAAATTCACATGTTCAGTTCTTTCCAAGTGTGCCTCCAGTAAGACAGGACAGCTAATTGCACTTTACATTTTACTATAGTTCACTACTCTTTTGCTTGTGTGTGTCAGACCATGGACATTTAAAGTCATTACAGAAAGCATTGTTGTATTAAAATGTTATTCCTACCTTTAATGTGCAACACCTTCTTTGTTAAATGCTTTTTCTGTTATGTTCCAGCTTTTGTGTTACATGCATACACTGTTTGGCAGGTTTAACTTTTATACAGTTGTTTCTTGTCATATCCATTTCAGCCCGTCACATCTTACAAAACTTTGTTTTACTGAAAGCCCTCAAAACAAAAACACACACCTCCAACACCCCCCTAAAAACCTATCAACTTAATACTAACACACTAAGTACACCATCATCAGCCCCCTTCTTCACCATTTTCTACATGGGGTCAGGGTAGTGTGTTAACTGTCGCCATCTCTCGATTCAGTGCCACACGCCTGCCTTCAACACTCATGCCTGTCGCTGAACTTTTCACATAATCCAGCCACCTCTTTGCTGGACATTCTCATTTCCTCTTACCTGCTTCCTGTCTGCCCCAAATCTTCACCAAATTGTCTTATGCTTTTCTGCACGTGTCCGAACCAGTGTAATCTGTTCTCTTTGATCTTTTCTATAATTGGAGCTTCTTTGGCTTCTGCTCTTATGTCCTCATTTCTTCTTCCATCACCTCTAGTTTCCTCATCTGCTCTGCCTTTACTGCCCAGGTTTCTGTACCATTCAATAGTATTGGTCACACCACTGTCTTGTACACCTTACTTTTCAGCTTCTTTTGTATCCTTCTGTTGGGTCTACGTCACATAATCGAACTTCCAAAATTTCGAACACCGTATGTTCGAACTTGGAAGTTCAAAACGTGACATCGAAACCTCAGAGCAGCCATTTTTTTCCCCAAGGAAAAAATTTGCTGTTCCTAAAAACATGCACACAACTTCAGCACACCAAAAACAGTACAGTTTTGTACCTACCATAAATGTAGATGTTAGAGTGCTAATACAGCTGCAGTCATTACAGATGGGTTCTCCTGCCATCAGGCGGGTCCTCGGTCGGCCGAATTCCAAAGTCTAGGTCCGGTGTCAGTTGTTGTCGCTTTCTTTCCTGACGTCAGTGCAACAGGGGTATACAAGACACAGCCAACGCCATTTTCTTCACTCTTTCTTGCCCCAGATGTCAGGGGGGAAGGCTATATATATATATATATATATATATATATATATATATATATACATATATATATATATATCTAGATCTATATATCTATATATATATATATCTAGATCTATATCTCTCTATATATATATATATATATATATATATCTATATATATATATCTCTATATATATATATATATATATATATATATATATATATATATATATATATCTATATATATCTATATATATATATATCTCTATATATATATCTATATATATATATCTCTATATATATCTATATATATATATATATATCTCTATATATATCTATAATATCTATCTATATATATATATATATATATATATATATATATATATTTATTTATCTATATATATGTATATATATATATATATATATATATATATATATATATATATATATATATATATATATATATCTCTATATATATATATATATATATATATATATATATATATATATATATATATATATATATATATATATATATAGAAATTCCTTAGAAATTCCTTTTGCAAACATGGAATTAGTGGTATTATTGTTTCCAAACTGTGGCTGTGTTGAGACCATAGGTTTTTCAGGTACCATTGAAGTTCCCTCATATGCAACTTTGCACATGGGATTAGAAGAATGCAAGATGCCATGAAGCCCAGAGCCTGCAGGATTTTCCTTGCAGTTAGCCTGGTACAATTTGCTAGCATCTTGAAGTACTGAGTTAGTTGCCCCTGTTTTTCTGGCGTAAGATAGGCCATCTGGGTGTTTGTGTCCAAGTTGGCACCCAGGAAAATTATTTTCTGAGATGGTGTTAGCCTGGATTTCTCTTTGTTGACTGTGTATCCCAGAGAATTCAATAACCGTGTTACATAAGCCAGATGTTCCAGAAGTATGTGTTTGCTGTCCGCTTGGATCAGGCAATCGTCCAAATAAGGGTAAATTTTTATCCCTTGAAGTCTGCAGTAGGCAATTACTGATGCCAGGCATTTCGTGAATACTCTGGGCGCAGTAGATAAGCCAAAGGGCAATGCAGAGAATTGATAGTGGATTGAACCTGCAAGAAATCTGAGGTATCTTCTGCAGCTTTGTCTGATTGGGACATGCAGGTATGCCTCCTTGAGGTCCAATGTTACCAGCCAAGACTCCTTGCCCAGCATGGGAAGAAGCTGCTGTAAGGTGAGCATCTTAATTTTGGTACGAGTAGAAATGTGTTTAGGATGGATAAGTCCAAAATGGGTCTCCAATCTGTTCCCTTCCTTGGTACCAGGAATAGTCTGGAATAAAAACCTTGACCTTGTTCGTGAGTAGGTACCTCTTGAATAGCTTTCATGTCCATGAGCTTTGAAATTTGTATTTGAGCCTCTGCCCTTTGATTGTGTGGCAGGTTCGGCATACCTCTCATTTTTGGAAGAGTGTGAAAATGAAATCTGTAGCCTCTGTTTATAATGTCCAGGATCCATTTGTCTTTTGTGACAATATGCCAATTTTTTGAAAATAATGCCAGCTTTCCTCCCAAGGGTGCTGCCACCTGAGCCTTGCTTGGCATGCAAAGGGGAAAGTCACTGGGTTTGTTTCCTGTATTGTTGTGCACTGTCTTCGCAACCTCTTGGTGCTGGAGATTGCCATTGTCTGCCTCTATATGATCCTTGAGATTGTCCTCTGCCCCTTGTGCGCCTGTATCTACCTCTTTGGGGCTTGTCCGTGGCTGGAAAGGACCAGTTTTTTGAAGGCCAATTTCTGCTAAAACGTGGTGGTTGTACCTGTAGAAAAGCTTTGACAGTTTGCATAGATTTAGCTTTTTCTTCCATTTTCTGTAGTATCTCCTCAGCATTAGTACCAAATAATACATCCTTTTGTAAAGGAGCATCTAGTAGTTTAGCTTTAACATGATCAGGCAAGGTTTGTTCCCTAAGCCAGGCATGTCTATGAATGACTGATACTGTAACAGCAGCTCTACTTGAGGCCTCTAGAGCATCATAGCCACATTGTAAGGTGTGTTTACCCACTTGTTCTGCACTATGCATCATATCCTGCAACTCCTTCAAATCTGGTTGTTCAGGTTGTGACATTTTATTCCTTAATTGTGATAACAGAAACTGCTGATATTTAAGCATATGGAACTGACAATTTAAGGTCCTCATGGCTAGGGTGGCAGAGGTATATACCTTTTTCCCCCACCTTTCTAAGGATCTAGACCCTCTCTCGGAAGGTAATAGATTCTTAGCAATAGAGGCCTTCATTCCCTTGGGGCCTTGAGAAATGGTTTCAGGGTCAGCATTATGGCTTTTGTAAAGAAATTGGTGTGAGTTAGGAACTCTGTAGTACCTATCAGGCTTGACTGGGGCAGGAGGCAGGGAATCCGGATCAAGGCAAGCCTCCGAGTAAACATCATCAAGTATGTCCAAGACAGGAGGTATCGCCAGAGGTCTGTGCTGAGGTAGCTAAAGAAATTCCCTAAGCCTTTTCTTGGAATCTGAAAAATCTTGGCCTTCCCAATGGAAGTGTTCCCTCAAGGTATGCAAGGTTTCCCCGAAAGAAAAATCCTCTGGGGGGGGATACAGAAGGAATGGACTGCTCTGAATCAGAATCTTCAAAAGGGGAGTAAGAGTGTTCCTCTTCATCAGAATGTTCTGAAATAATGGAGCCCTGGTCAGAAGAGGGAGAATCTTCTTCCACTCTGGGTCTCTTGTCCGGAGGGGGTTGGGAACCCCTGATAAGAGTAATTAAATCCTCAGCCATTTTGAGCATCTGCTTTTTAGGCATGGGGCCTGGAGATGGGCCCTGTGCAACAGGCCTCTTGGAATGCATGGCTGATTTAGACTTAGTAAAGGCCTTTATGGAAAAGGAAGAAGAAGGTCTGAAGACACCATGGGTGGAAATGGACCTGTCCACATTAAGAGGCTCACTCTCAGTGGCTTCGGTAGCTGTAGTCAGGGTATGGACCGAGGAACCTGAGGTCTCGGTTACAGAAGACACCGCCAGAGAAGTGTCGTTGCTAGTCAGGGGCTGCGTAGGCGCCTCGCTGAGAACCGGACCACTTGTAGCCGGTTTTGGCGTGGTGTCGGTGGAGACCTCGCGTGTCGGTCTTTGTCCTTGCGTTTTTTGGACAAAACAGTAGTCGGAGTCTCAGACGACATTTTATAATTAAAAGCTTCACCAAAAAAGTGCTGGGCGAACTCCGCCCGACGCTTAATAGTGCTTTTATTGAAAGTAGCACAAAAGCGACAGCCCGAGACGTCGTGGTCTGGGCCTAAACAAGGTATACAGAGGGAATGGAAATCCTTATGCGGTATTTGCTTCCCACAGGAAATACAATTGTTAACTTTGTCTGACATCGGTCTGAGGCAAGAAAAGTTTCCCCAACGGGGTACTTGGCTTTAAAGACTACTTCGGTTTCCAAATTTTCGTAATTTCAGGAGCTGGCCGACCGGCACTTGCGAACTGCTTCTGCTTCGGGCACCGCGCGGCAAAAAAGACTGAAAATGGCGTCGGCTGTGTCTTATATACCCCTGTCGCACTGACGTCAGGAAAGAAAGCGACAACCGACGCCGGACCTAGACTTTGGAATTCGGCCGACCGAGGACCCGCCTGACGGCAGGAGAACCCATCTGTAATGACTGCAGCTGTATGCACGATGAACATCAAATAAACCTACACTAAACCTTACATTCACAACTATCTATGGGGTCTATATGACTAAACAAAGATCAGAACAGCGAATGTATGTACATCGACACATTTACGTCTATGTACATACTGAGCGAAACACCTAAACAGTGAAAACCGGAACGCCGAACGTGTTTCATCATCATAATGTGCCACACAGGCAAGTAAAATCTAAACTAAAATATTACATTAATTACCTTTTGCAGGGGGGCAAGCCCCCCACATACCCCTACTTAAATATACCAACTCCGAGACCGCACTACAGTGGGGAAAAGGATATATTTCCTTATCCCCACCATCGTCCTGCTAGCTATGGAACACATTCGGCGTTCCGGTTTTCACTGTTTAGGTGTTTCGCTTTGTATGTACATCGACGTAAATGTGTCAATGTACATACATTCGCTGTTCTGATCTTTCGGTGTAGTCATATAGAACCCTATCTATGCACTAACCTTAACCCAAACCCTAACCCTAAGGTCCGTCACTATCGCACACTTACTTACCCGCACCCTAACCCCAACGTCCGTCACTATCACACACTTAACCTTACCTGCACCCTAACCCAGTCAGTCACACTCGCACACTTACCTTAACCCATTCCGTAACTTATGCACCACAGTGGAGAAAATGTCGAAGCCGCAAAAATAGCCAACTGAATTCTTGCCCTGGGAAAAAATTTGTATTTCTGAGGCTTTGACATTTTCAATTTTCAAACTTCCCCATTCGAACTTCTGGTGTTAGAACATCTGGAAGGTCGATTAAATGACAAACCCCTTCTGTTATAGACTACATCTAACACTCTATACTATTTGGTTGCAGCCCCTCTGATTCTAGCTTTGACCTCTTCATTCAGGACTTCCCTTCTCCTCAACCACTTCTCACAGATACTTGAAGCTATTTAACTGTTCCACTCTCTCCTCCTATCTCAGTTTTTAGCTTCTTCTGATTTCCCGAGTTTGCTGTCATTACCAGTCTTATATGTGCTTAGGTTTCATCCCATGTGCCTTCAGTTCTGTATTCCATTACCATATCCTTTGCTGAACTTCTTGCTCAGAGTCTGCCTGCAATGCCACATCATCTGCATAAAGCAACTTTGTTGATCTGTCCCCTCCAACCTATTCGGAGTCCAAGACCAGTGTAAACAGC
Source organism: Protopterus annectens (assembly GCF_019279795.1). Taxonomy (NCBI): domain Eukaryota; kingdom Metazoa; phylum Chordata; order Ceratodontiformes; family Protopteridae; genus Protopterus; species Protopterus annectens. The sequence continues at coordinate 1,100,340,447 of NC_056748.1, read as the reverse complement.
AGTGGGCTCAGAGCTGAACCCAGGTGTACACCCACACCTACTGGGAACCCCACTGTACATAGTTGAGTCATTGGATTCTTGTACATAGCCTGCCACATCATCTGCATAAAGCAAGTGTTCCACCAATGTTTCTGGGACTTCAAACCACCGCAGTACTGTCCAGATCAGCTTTCTTGGGACCTTGTCATATGCCCAGTTAGACTCTTTCCTCATCTCTAGCTTCTTCTCAATTAATTTGTCTCACTGCAAACATCAGGTAAGTTGTGCTGTATCCTGATCTGAATCAGGACTGCTCATCTCCCATCTTACATTGTACTACTCTGAGTATCCCTTTATCAGTCACCCTGTCCAGAACTTTCATGCAATGTGATAGGAGTTGGATGTCTCTGTACTTACCACAGTTGTGGAGGTCCCTTTTGTTCTTGTAGACCGGCACGAGTATGCTTATTCTCCAGTCATCTGGGATACGCCTTTCTCTCTACACTGCTATGAGTACCCTCAGGAGCCATTTCTCCCCTATCTCACCCAGCATCTTGATCATATCTGCTATGACCTCATATGAGCCTGCTGCTTTCTCCGACTTCATTTTCCTTAGTGCTGTTCTTCACTCATTGTAAGGTGTGTCTGGTGCAGTACAGCTTCTATGGGGTTTTCTTCATTTAGAAGTTGCTGGAAGTGCTCCTTCCATCTGCCTTTGATGCCCTGTGGAGGTGAGCAGGTTATTGCTGGCAACCCTTATGAAGGTTGTCTGACTATCAAATCTTTCCGTCTTTGCCTTGCAACCTGATACAATTTCTTTGTGCCACCTACAGAGTCACTTTCCAGAAGACGGTAGAGTGCCTCTGATGTCCTATTCTTTGCTATTGCAACTCCTTTCTTATATTTTTTTGTTAGCCAACCAGTATTCCTTCCTAACCTGGGTGGTCTTTTATAAAATCGTCCACTTTTTCCTGCGCTCCTTTCTTTTGACGACTTCCTGGACTTCATTCCTCCACCAGCTTTCCTTATATACATTTCCATACCTGGCTCAGACACATCTGTTCTGTACTCCTCACACATGCTGTTTTGAGGCACTGTCGTTCAACTCCACCCATTTCCTCATCTTCTTGGGGTGCTAGAGCCCCAAATAATTCCTTGAACTGTTGTATTTTCTCACCAGTCAACTTCTAGGTCTTCACCCTGGTCTCCGTTGACCTCAGACCCCTCTCTGACCCATGCTTGCAGCTGATTGTGGCAACCAGTGGTTTATGTTGTGGGCTGACTATTTCACTGGGGATATCTTTACAATCACTAATTCTACCCCAGTGCCTTCTCCTTACAAGGAAGAAGCCTGAGTTGCATGCTTGTTACTCTTGTATGTGATCTTCTGACAGTCTTTCTGAACCATATTGTTGGCTACTGTCAAGCTATTTATTTATTTTATTTCACATTTGTCGACTGGGAAAATCTGAATGGATGCTTGTCCATTTTCAGCAGAGGCCCGGGGAGAAAAGCTCACAATAAAATTCAGCTAATCATTACAATCAATACAGAGGTGTTCACATTCAGAGAGAGTAACAGACTTAAAGCTAAGTAACATTATTCATGCTTAGTTCAAGTTAACATATCAGGTAAGAAGGTTGACATAGATCAGTTTAAGGCACAGTAAGATTCAAGTTTAACAGCTTTGGATAGGATACACAAGTATTTAGTTTAAGATTTAGTTTTCCATACTAGTAAGATAGAGTAGAATAGAATAGTGAAGGAGTTGGTAGATAGGTAGAGGGGAAGAAATTGAAACTGTATATTAGATAGTGGGAACAAGTAGTAGGGGAGCAATAGGGACGGTTGAAGGGATGTTGGGATATAGGTTCATAGATAGGTACTAGGCTATCTGCCCAAGGGCATTTATAAGCCTAGCCAGAGTGTGTCGGCTTTTGCTGCCACATTAATTAACTGATACTCTGTCAAGCAGAGCCAATGAAGTGATCCCAGGGGTGTATTTTCTGTTACCCATCCACTCGTCAAGGTTTCTCTTGAAGAGTGTTAGTGAGGGACTCTGCCTGATGTAATTTGGAATTTTGTTCCAAAGCATGGGGAGTCTCCGTGACAGGAATATATCCCTCCAGCATGCTCTAATTTATTGTTGTGGTGAGGTTTAGCTCACTAGAGCACGTGGCTCACGGTGACTTGGATTTCTTTAGGTGGAGCATGTCCATCAATTCTGAGTTGGACATGGCTTTGTAAAGTCAGGCAGAGATCACCTCTGAGTAAGCAATATGCCACTGAGTACAGCCTGAGTTTTTTCAGTCGGGCTGCATAGGACATATGTTTGAGACCAGTAATCCTCTTGGTGAGGTATTTTTGTGGTCTTTCCAGCTGTTGGAAGTGTCTTGTGAGGTACATCCCAAATGGGGCATTGTACTCTATGATGGGTCTAATGAGTGACTAGTAGAGGGGCACTATAACCTCTATTTCTAGATGCGAACCCTTTAGTAATTAGATGGGCCACATAGTATTTCCTAACTACTTTGGCAATATGATTGTCAAAGGAGAGATTACCATCTACCTGGGTCCCCAGATCTCTTATTACCTCTTCTGTATTAAGAGGGCTGCCATCTATGTGGTAATTTGTGGGCGTTTTGTTTTTCCCAAACGGGATGACTATGCAATTTTTGGCATTTAGCTTGAGGCCATGACTTTGACACCAGGTGTCCGTCTCAGTAAGGCCCTTTTGGAGATGTCCGTGTCAGCCGGTGAGTCAATTATGGCTCCCAGTTTGCAGTCATTGGCAAACTTGGTTAGCCATAGCCCTCCTGTGTTTGCTTGTACTTCTGAGAAGTATATGTCGAACAGTAGGGGTCCCAGGACTGAGCCTTGCAGGACACCACTTGTGACTGGTTTAGAGTCAGACCTGGAGCCCGCTATTCTTACCGTGTGAGTTCTGTCTGTAAGCCAGTTGGCAACTCATCTCGTAACGTAGGGGTTTATGTTCAGGCTGGCGAGTTTTTCTGTAATACCAGAGTGGGGAATGGTGTCGAAAGTCTTGGCGAGGTCAAGGTAGGCTGTGTGAACCAACCTTTCCCTCGTCTATGGCCTTGGTGACCGTCTCCAAGAAGTCAACGAGGTTTAGTAGGCATGATCTGCCCTTAAAGCCGAACTGGCTCAGGTCAAGTGTTTGGAGGTTCCCAATGTCTTTGTTAAGGTGTTCCATGATGATGTGCTCCATAGCCTTGCAGACCAGGCTAGTCAGGCTTATGGGGCGATAGTTACCAGGGTCAGTTGTGGCCCCTCCTTTGTGGAGAGGAATAACCACTGCTGTGCACCATTCTATGGGCACGTAGCCTGTGGAGAGGCTGAGGTTGAACAGCGTGTTTAGGTGGGGGGTTAGTTTGTTCTGTAGTTTGTGCAAGATGCAGCCTGGGACACCATCTGGTCCCACTGACGCTGTGTTTTTGGCTTTTGAAAGGGCTGTTTTCACCTGTGCGTCTGTGATTTTTGGGACACTACACTTTTCTGGTATAGTTGTGGGCCCTTTTGGAGGTGAGGGGGGGGTGAAGTTTGCCAGGATGTTGGCAATATCAGTAGGTTCAGTATATTTTGTGCTATTTTGCACTAGTTTAGTGCATATCTGCGAGTTGCCACTTAAATTCTTAACATAGCTAAAGGCAGCTTTGTGGTTATTTTTTTAATCCTTGGCTATTTTTCTTTCGAAGTTAGCCATGGATGATTTCAAGAGGGACCTCAGTTTCTTACAGATACTGATCAGGGATGTCTTTCCTTCTTGGGGATTTGCTTTTTTTCTGAACTAGTTTCCTCCTCCTATTGTATAGCCTGTTTATTGCAGGGGTCCACCAAACTGGTTTCCTTCTCTTAGAGGAGTGAGTCTTGATTTTGCTAGGGATGGCACAATCCATGCATCCTTGTAGGTGCTCATAGAGTGCATTTGTAAAAGGTTTCTGCATCTAGGCCAACGCTATCCTTCTATCTTGTCTCTTAGGTACACAGTATGTCCAGCCTCCTCCGTATCATCCTGTCATCCTCTTCCACTTCCAAGCTGTATCCTGTCAGAGAACCTACGTTAAGTGTAGCAATTCTCAGTTCATATTTGGCAGGTTGATTGGTTTTACGTCCAGCTTCTACTCAGAGTAATGCCAGGTAACCCAGGCTAGGCAACTAGACACTGGCCAACCAGCAGCTTATTGACCCAGGGGTGATGGGCTTTATGGCAGCCACACTGGCCAAAATGGGCACATACACTCTCCCACCATTAGCATGGGTCACTGGCATAGGTCGGAGTAGGCCACGGCCTCAATCCACTTATCACTGGCAAATGCCCATTTGGTGACAGTCAACATAACTGAATCAGCTAGAGCCATATTTTACACAGTTGAGTGGCAAGCCTTGCCACCGCATGCAGTCTTTGATCCGTGTTCTCCTATCTTGAAGATGCTGCACACCACAGCAGATGCCCGAAACGGTTGATCTGTACAACTCTTCCCCCTATAGGGCACCATATAGAGTCTGTGCTGCTGTCCACAGCTCCATTCATTGGAGAGTGTGAGATGGAAACACTCAGCATGTTTATTTTTCAGAGGTGGGAGGAACCCCAATGAGACACAGGGTGAACATGCAAACTCCAAACAGGCATTGGTCAGGGGTCAGGATCGAACCTTGTACTTTGCGCATGGGAGGCGAAGACCTCAACTGTTACGATAACTGATCTCTTAATATGGTGGACATCACCAGAGATCAAACAGAGAAAATACTGCCACAGGAAGATTCTGCAACTATTCAGCAAAAAGCAGTTCAAATTTATGTTTTGGTTCAAAAGATGGGTTCCAGTAATTTAGAAGAAAAGTAAATCAAATGCAGTCAGAGGTGATTCAAAAACAAAACCCTGAAGGAATACATCAATGCAAATCAAAGGTGGGAAAATATACAAGAAGCTTTAAGCAGCTGTTCAGAACAGAAAACTGCCAAAAAAATTATCACTGATTGAAATGAAAAGAAAGCAGAGCATGAGCTTTAAAGAAGAACAGTTTCAAAAATATTAGAGTTACAGGACAGAAAATGCAGGAAAAAATCTGAAATTTTCTGTTATACCAGAGAAACTGGAAGGAACAGACTATAAAAGCACAAATAAGCAACTGGACTGGTATTCCACAGCAGGGTTTAACTGAAAGAGCATATCATCTGTATGCGCCAAACCTGGCCATGAGAAAGCAGCCAAAACTTGTATTAGTAAAAATACAATCATACTAGCAGCAAGAGCGGATCCTGACAAAATTGAGACAAAAGAACAAATTATTAAAAATTGGAGACAGCAGAATGTTTGTAGAAAAATATTACTCACTGTACATCAGGCAGAAGAGAAGCAAATGTATCCCAGTAAACAGGAATGTCGAAAGACAGGTGTGAAATTTGCACGGTTTCAGAGTATTTTTTCCTGGAGGATCAAAAGACATTTGTGGTGCAGGACAGGCTAAGATGGAAATAAAAATGTTTATGTAATAAAAAGTGAGCCAGCAAGCAGAATGGGACTCTGCTTCTCATTCTTTTGACAGTAAAAGCTCAAAGGGAGACTGCCAGTAAAACCTTTTCCAATGTTTCAAAGGAAAAAGCTTGAGAAACAAAAAACAGCACAGGACTTCTCTGGAAGAATCAGGATTACCTTGGACTAGAATCTAGTGTTGGGAGATGGAGATGAACAGGAAAATGCCCGGCAACACTGAAATCAGTGAATAAATTCGAGATAATAAAGCAGCCATCACATTGATGAAATATGGCTTTGCAAATAAATGGGGTCTGAGAAAAGGCTGGACTTTTGTTGACTTAAACTTGTGAGTGGCCTGTAGAGCACATGCCTCACATTACATCTTTAATGTTTAGAAGGCTAAACGGAAAAATTATCCAAGTAAAACAATTATACAAATACTAACAAAAAATTTCAAGATGTAAACTGCATGTTATAATGTAAAGTAGTTTTGTATAGTGTAAAATCAAGTATTTTAAATGTGGGGGTGACAGCCTTTTTTGGTGATATCAGTACATGTTAAGCAATGATTTAGTTTCAAGAAATATAGATTCAACAAGAAAATAAATGATGAACAGAACCAAGTTAATATAATGCTTTGATCAAGGCTGCTGGGATGGGGTGTAAAACTGCACTGAAAAATAGCTACTGATCATTCTTCTCCTCCTCCTCCTCTTCCTTCTCCACCTATGAACACATCTTTTACATGAAAATAAGTTTGAAAAATAAAACAGATTATGCCAGATTAACATTTTTTTCATGGATATCATCTGCAAAGATATTAACTTTTCCTCACATTAGCAAATGTTGTCAGTGGCGAGACAAATCTGCAGCTGAAGGCAGTTAGCCAGTGGTCTTTGGTACATTCTGTTCTAAGTGAATTTTACAAAGATTCCTTAAAGCATCTGCAAATTGTTAGTCAGCAATAAGGGAAAAGGCTATTACATGGAAACAAGCTGTCTTGCAGGTGCAAGCAATTAACATACAAAGTTCTGAGCATTCTTTGTACTTCTAAAGGTTTAATTTCCCTCAGCAATGACAAGACAGTTCAGTGAAGCAGTCCGAAATTAAGGGAAGAGACAGAAGCCTCCACAACAGCCTTAAGGCATCTTAATGCATTTAATAGAACAATGCATAACTTCGTTTTATGTAAAGATAGCCAGTGTACCTTTTAGAGAAACATTTAAATGTTTTCTGAAAGCATACAAACTGTTTTTCACATCTAGAAGGGGAAAAGAGAGAGAGGAAACAGGCAGCAAGTAGTTTAAGTGGGAACAGACTAACAGATGCATTTAGCCTGGGTAATCTTAATTTTAGACTAAGCAATCCCTATGGGTATAGCTTTCTATTTGGAGGCAAGAGTCCCTTCTTAGAGGGTTAAACTTCGTTGTTAACTTAAAACAAACTGCCAAAACTATGTACATGGTTAAGAGATGGGGGTGTTTTGAAAATGCATACAGTTTGTTGTTTGAGGATGGAACACAGTGTTGAGCAATGGGGTTCTAACGGAGATGAGAAGAAACAACTATGTTAGAAATACTACATCTAAAGAAATCCCAATCCCTCCACACTACATACTCCACAGACCTCAACCCCATTACCACAATTAACAGACCATGCTGGGGGGACAAGTTCATAACCCACAGACTGCCCATGCTATGGAATAGACTTCCCATCCATGTCAAGCAGAGCACCTCATTGGCCCTCTTCAAGAAAAATCTTGAGCAGTGGATGGGAAACAGAAAATTCACCCCAGGGATAACTCCAGTGGCTCTACTCGACAGAGGCACTGGGAGCCAGGTCAGGTGGCACTATGCCAGGGTAATCCTATGGCTAGGCTTATAAAGGCCCCAGGTCCATTAGCCTAGTACACACCTATGAACCTATATGAAAGATCAGTTTGCCAAACAGTGTGTGCAAGAAGATAAAACTTGGAAAGACAAAAAACTGTCATGTACACTAAGAGGGTACAATAGTTTTTTTTTTTTTTTTTTAACTATAACAATGGCTGCTCTATCCATAGTATCTTGAAATGTAAATGACCTTATACGTACAAGTAAAGTGAGTACTCAATTATATCAAGAAATGCAGATTGCAAATAGCAATGCTGCAGAAAGCACATCTGGAAAGAAATGAGCATGTGGATTTGATAAAGAATGGATTTTCAGCAGAATATTATGGACAAAAGGAAAAGGGGAATAATAATAGTGACTGCTGTAGGTGTTCCAATAACAGAAGAGGAAAAATGACAATAATGGTAGAGAGGGACTACTGACACTGGAGCAGGCTTATGCTGACATGTACATTCCACCACTGCCATTATGAAGCTCAAGAATATTTTTGGATAAATAAATGTATTGAGGGCCCTAGAAGGGAAAATGTAACCAAGGATAGATTTCTGAAAAAATATATGAAATATTTGATATGGAAGATGGGAATTGAGCAGCACGTGACAGAATTATATAAAGTAAAACAGGTTTTCCCCATAGAAATGGCATGTATGTGTATTGGTAAAACTGATGTCTCTGACAGTGTGATATTTTTAGGAATAGCATAAATACAGAGCCTGCAAATGCAGCAAGAAACATGTTTGCATGACATATAAAAATATTTTTTTTTCCTTCACAAGTAACAGAGGTGTGGTAATCATAACAGTGTGTATATTTTAGTATAGCTTGTGATGAGTTGGCTTAACAGAACATGGTTGTGTGGAATAAAAATTATAATTTTTCTCTGGACTGAAACACTGCAGACAAGGCGGCTTCAATACAGGAAAATAATACCTTCAAGGATCAAGTTTTTAAACTATAAAAAGACTTTTGTGGTGAACATTTTTGTAAGAGTCATCTAAGTGCAGTGCACCTGACAGTATTATATCGGTGTTACAAAGAAAATGTAATCTCTCAGTAGTGCTTAGCCGGCTGGGTAAAATAAATCTGTCATTATATGAATATACAGCTGTACGGTTTGTCTGTGCAACTTGCATGCTGCTGTTAATTCAATTTAACAGTAAAAACACGGACAGTATTTAAATTATTATTCCCTAAGGTACTATAACAGACTGGATAAAAATCATATTTCACTGGAACATGCAAATTTAATTGAAAGCTTTGATACACATCCAATAACCATTTCAAATCATACACTGAAAATGCAAGATAAGTACAAATGAGACACTGGAATGTATATATGGAAAACTTAAACATTTATATACTGTTCTTCAATTGTGAAATATCTTGTAATGCTCTACCAGGTTTTTATCTACTCTCACTGTATATTTTGTACACTTGTATTTTCAACCAAAAGGGGCAATATCCTCTTATTGTATACCAACGGCTGTAAAGTTTACAATCTGTATGTTACTACTCTGTAATGTCTTGTTTGTAAATTTTTCCTCTCTGTAAACTTACGGAGTTTTTCTCCCCAGGACTCCGCTGAAAACAGACACTTGTCCAGTCGGACTATCCTGGCAAACAAATGTTAAATAAAATAAATATGGTTATACAGCATTGTTCTAATCTATCTGCATGAAATCTCCAGGAACAAAAGCAGTCCTGTGGAAGATTACAGAGAAGAATCTGATACTATTAAAATATTCCAGATCTGTATTTTAGAAGAGGGGAAGCACCAGCATCTTGGAATAAAGCTGTGATGGCTGTATTATCCAAAGAGGGTAAAGACCCATCAGACTCAGCTTCATATAAACCCATTTTCATTTTAGAACACAATTAAGTGTTTGTCTATACAAGCTAAAGGAATGGCAAAGGTGTTGCTATAGGTCAATGTGGTTTTGTGCAGGGCAGGCAAACATTTGACATTAGCAGGACAATGATCCAGAGGAATGCAGACTGTAAGAAAATATCATTGTTATTGGTGGGTCCTGATGTAGACAGACAGCATTCCACTGAGCAAGCTGTGATTTTAGGAGTAGGGCAATGGAAGAACCTGGATTCCCATATAGAATAATAAGATTAGCCAGACACATGAAGAATATTCAAGAATTAAAATCGGGAGGGTTCACCTCTGGTAAGTTGCATTGGAACAGAAACTCCAGGCAGGAGTGCCCTCTTTTCTACTTTATTTGCTTCATATTTAGACCCACTGGCAAAGAAATAATGGACATAGAAATTCAAGTACATAACTGGTATAATGAAGAAAATTGGCTTTATATGCACATTATGTTGTACTTGGCAAATCTAGAAAAGGACATCTCAGTGCTGTGGACCATTTTATGTCTTTTCATGATATAAAATTAAATGAAGATAAAACAAAGACTATAAAACAAATTACATTCCCGTTCATGACTTGGTTAAGCAATAACCATATTTATGGCAACATAAGACGACGTATGTAAGAGTATGATTAAAAAGGCTTCTGTTGTGGCAGTTAAAAGTATGTGGGAAGAGATTAAACAAAAGATTAATAAGAGCTTCTAGTTTCTCAGTTTTTGTATCATGGATATGGATAGTAAAAATAAAAGCAGTAAAAATATTTTAGTCCCATTAGATTTATATACAGGTCGGGCACATTTTCAACCAGAGGAAAAGTTACAGATAGTTGAAGGAATTTATCTGGGAGGGAAAAGACTGCAAGCTTTAAGTAGGATAAGTTGATCCTCCCAACAGAAAAAGGTGGTTTAGGATTACTTGGATTCGAAGGGCTAATTTAGAGCTGCACAGTTAAGGTTCATATTTACAACACAATCTGAAGATTATAAATCAAAATGGAAATGGATGACTGGAGGCTCAAAAATGAAAGATTTGGATTCTTAAGGAGAATACAATACAATATTTGATATGGTGGTTATTAAAGTTATAGAAAGTATTTTAAAGGACTAAGTTAACATGAGATTGGAGAAAATTTTCACCAATAGGGAGGATTACAAGTAGGGGAAAAGAAAATTAGCAACAAGGGGAGTGAATTTACTGAAAAAAAGTTGATAAAGGAACCAGTGTAGGAGAGCAAATACAACAAGAAAAGGTAATAGAGTAAGAAGAAGACTACAGAGGTTGGAGACCGCCTTCTCAGGAACGTACATCACAGAATATGGCAGTGTAAAGAGCTAGAAGATTAAAAGAAAATCCCTACAGCATACTCGGACAGAATTATTGGGGGAACAAATGGCTTTAATTAAGGAAATGATTCTTTTTGAGATGGGACACGTGACCTGAATTTCCTAGACACAATAAGGCCTTTATATTAATTCAGTTTGCTGCCAAAAAAGCATCACTAGAAAATGGAAACCAAAATCTAAACAGTTTAATATTAAAATTGTTAAAGAGATAAAAGAACTGGAAGTGGGATCTATAGAAAGGTGAAGGAGCAAATGACACAGAAATAAATGAAATTTGTGGGAATACATGCAGACCAATGTTGAGGAGGAGTGAGGTTTAGGAGAAGACAGGAATTGAGTGATTTATGTAATGTTTGGAAAGAAAAACAGTTCAAGAGAATGTAATATACAATGTGTGTAAATGGAAACAATTTTAATACGGTTTGTTTTCTATTAAATGTGCGCCTATGTCTTAAGTGATATTTTAGGAAGTGCTTAATCAAGAAAATATCAATCTAAGACAGGAATATGTTCTAAAAACTTCAGCAGGTGATGGTATATAAATACCTGGGAATAGATGAAGGATCGGCAATAAGATGCAAACAAATGAGAATAAAACTTAGTAATAAATACTTCAGAAGAGTAAAACTAATACTGAAAATGGCCTTAACATCTGGGAATAAAGCTCAAGCTATAAACCCATTTGTTCTTCCTGTGCTTACAGTTCTGCGGTGGCTGATTGGCCCCCAAAAGTACTGGATCAGTTGGACAAAAATAGAAAAATGCACACTTTACATACATAATATATATATATATATATACACATACATACATACACACACACACACACACACACATACATACATGCGTAACGTAAGGCATACAAACTAGTAAAACAAGAAAACAGGTCTGTAAAACGTTGACTTTTTTAATAAATAATCCTTCCTTTACAACGTACAGCGAGCAGACCAACAGAAAACAGACTCAAACCAATGTAGCACAACAACGATACTTAGCGCTTTCACCCCTACACTTCGGGGTATCATCAGAGTACTCTGATGATACCCCGAAGTGTAGGGGTGAAAGCGCTAAGTATCGTTGTTGTGCTACATTGGTTTGAGTCTGTTTTCTGTTGTTGGTCTGCTCGCTGTACGTTGTAAAGGAAGGATTATTTATTAAACAAGTCAACATTTTACAGACCTGTTTTCTTGTTTTATATATACATACACACAAAAATCAATGTATACCAAAATTATGCACTCTTCACTCTGAAGGAGGTACGAGCTTCCTTGAAATTTATTATATATGCAAATCTGCAATTGCAGGACTTGCATATCTGCTCCTCACCAGATCTGAACATAGCAGACTTCAAGTTTTAAAACTTTGAAGGAGGACATCCTTGCTTAGTTCAACAGAAGCTTTTTGTGTAAAGTGGAAATGTCAGCAACTGAATCTGCCAAAAAACTAATTTATATAAAGAAAGGGATGCGATGAGAACAAACAAAAATTAGAAAATCCATAAATACACTGGCAAGTACAGAGCTCTGAAACAACCTCATGTTGACCAAGATTTGACTCCAGAATGGTTAAGAAGTGAACTGAAACCTAAAGATTAATGACAACAGCCCAGGACAATGGGTCTACAGGTGGTTTTCTAAACACTGAATGTGAGAGAAACAGACCAATGCGGGTTCTGTTAAAAAAACAGAAACAGTCGCATGTCTTGTTGCCTGGTGTGGTACAATCATGGTCGAGGAACTGTATACTGAAAGGCACAATAATATGGCAAGACTGTTGCATTGATGACTGCTGCTTGGCGATTCCTATCTGCATTGTAGTGTTTGCATAAGGGAAATATGTACAGTTCCTCACTGACTACCGGCGACTGGCTTAGAAGTTTCATTGTCAGTTTTGGACCTAAACTGTCTCTCTCTGTCCTTTTCTTTGCGTTTTTTTATGTACTCCGGTAGTCTGTTATCCGATGACATTTCTGGGTAGTTAAATCTGTTTCCAAAATACTTTGAGGCAAAAATATACAGACACTTAATAGTGTGCTGGTTAGATCTAGCACAAAACAGACAGCCAGGCACGTTGTGATCAGGGCCTAGGCAAGGAATACAGTATAAATGGAAATCCTTATGAGGTATTTGCTTCCCACAAGTGTGTGTGTGTATCTTTCGGCTTTTCCCAGTTAGGGGTCGCCACAGCGGAACTCCGGTCCGCTAATGATTGGCAGTAGATTTTTACGTACTGGCTTGCCGGGCCTAACGCACAACCTTCAACGAAGGAACGCCCATTCACACATGTCGCTACACAGAAGACGCTCTGAGAATCGAACGGGCAACGTCTAACTGTGAGGTGACAATGCTACCACAGCACCACCGCCGCAGTACTGCTTCCCACAAGTAATACAATTATTAATTTTTTCTGACATCGGTATAGAGCAAGAAAAAAAAAAAAGTTTCCCAACAGGGTATTTAGCTTTAGTGAAGACTTCGGTTCTGGAACTCAAACTCGAATATTTCAGGAGTCGGCCGACCGGCACTAGCGAAATGCTTCTGCTTCGGGCACCGCACGGCAAGAAAGACTAAAGAAAATGGAGTCTGCTGCATGTTTTATACCCCTGACGACCTGACGTCATGGAAGAGGAGACAGCAACCGACGCAGGACCCAAGACTGTGGAATTCAGGTCGACTGAGGGCAACCTGCCAGCAGATTACCCAAATGTATTAACATTGAAACAGGAGGACCATTTCGTGCCTTCAGCTGTCTGTATCGGACTCTGCTGTTTTTGTGCTTGTTCCCGTTTATCTGCTTATGTTGTATTTGTTGCTTATGTATGTTGTGTATAAGCTTATTATGTGCATGTGAGCTTTGAGAAACGTAATTTTGTTCAGCTGTGCAATTCTTGTGTATGGTCTGAATGACAAAGTTTTACTGTAGTAGATTTCTCCATAATTTTCACCAGTGGTGACAAAATAGCTATAGATCTGAAGTTAAGACAGTTCAATGGAGCTACCTCCTTTGTGGAGCGGAACATGTTAAATTTTCCAGACGGATGGGATGGTGGCTTCGGATATAGTTCTATTAAGATGGAAACAGGGTATTCAATAGCATCTGCAGCATTTGGCAGATACTCAGTAGGTAGGTCGTCAGCAGCTAGAGTGGTAGGTTTTAGTTTTTTTGAGTAGGGCTCGGATAAGCGATGTGGAAACAGGATGAAACCTGAATGAAAGTTGGGTCATGGGCTTTGTAACAGAGTTAGAATGGTTAGGAGATAGCCGATTAGCAAGGGACTGAATTGTCTCGGTGAAGAAACTATTGAAAGAGCTGGCAGTATACTCTGGGGATTTGTGGTTGGAGGCTGAGAGGGTAGGAGTGGTGGTTTAACCTGGGTTGAGAAGTTTAATTCCTCTCCAAAACTTTTGATTATTGTTTTGATGCATATGTTGAAGATGGCAGTAGTATTTTTTTTTTGTCTAGTATAACTCATTTTTTTGTTTTGTTCCTTAGCTGTTTATATCGAAGGTGATTTAGTGGGGTGCCAAGTGTCCCATGATTCATTTCTAAGCAAGACTTTAGATTTGGTGTCTTTTGAAAACCATGGTGCGAGCAGTTGCGTGAGAATCAAGGATAGCAAGGGATTTGGTATTAAAAGTAGGCTACTGTATTGTGGAGTGACAGGTGCTTTAGGATAGACCAATTGCATGCCTTGAGTTCAGTTTGGAAGTTAAGGAGATTGAAGTTCTTATTGTTCCTGACAGTCTTGTATAGTTGGGCTGTTGGGAGCTGTCTAACCTGTGCTTTATCACATAAGTAAGAAACTGATCACTTAGGTCATCTGGGAGGGTCCCAGACTTGTACATATGGGGATGGTTATTGAGTATCCAGTCAAGGATACTCTTTGTTATTGGGTTTGCCTATTCTGGTGGGAGAGGTTATGATCTGTGTAAACCCATGTAGGTTTACAGTTGTAGTATTTGATTCTGAGGAACATGTGTTCCAATCAATATTTAAATCACCAATAGTTTCTTGGGGGTAGGTATTATTGCTCGGAGGAATGTAGATGCAGACAATGATTATGCATTTGTTTTTGTTGATTTGAAGTTTGGATACAAGCATTTCTGCATTGTTAATCTGGGGTGGTACAGGAGATACCATAGTAATGCTTAGGGTAGTTTTATTCAGTATGGCTACCCCACCACCCTTCCTAGTAGTGCGGTCCAACCCAAGTATATTGTAGCCTGGTGGCAATACTTCGTTGTCCTTAGTTGCTGGTTTTAGCTAGGTTTCTGTAAGGCAAAGTATATCAGGGGAGTAAACATCTAAGAGAGCAATCAGGTTATGGACTTTATTATTTATGCTTCTGTGGTTTAGGTGACAGGCCAGGAAAGAATTGCGTGGTCTACTTGTCGGTGTAATGTTATCAGGATTAATAGTATGGGAGCGGAGATCAGTGGGTGGTAGTGGGCCTGGGTTTGGTGGATATCCCTGTCCAGTGCAAGGTTATAATGTAGGCTAACAACAAGTTTCAGTATTTTATTTATAAGTTTTTGAAAATGTTTGCCTCTGGGGTTGATATATATGGGCTAATAGTTTGGTAGTGTTTAGGGCTTGAGGAGTCAGATTTGAGGAGAGTTGTGAAGTGGCTAATGTTATTTGATATTGATGGGGAGAGGGTTTGGCTTTCTGAGTAGTAAAATCCTATGAAATGTTGGTTTTCATAGGTAGTGAGGAGATGCAGAATTACCAGACCATGAGGTTCCTGTAACCCATGCATGCAAGGCAAGTGTGTGTGTATATATATATATATATATATATATATATATATATATATATATATATATATATATATATATATATACACACATATGCATATACATACATACACACACATTATATATATCGACATACATATATATATATATATATATATATATATATATATATATATATATATATATATATATATATATATATATATATATATATATACACACACACACACACACACACACACACACACACATATATGTGTGTATGTATGTATGTGTGTGTGTAAAAACTGTTCAATTTTTTCCGTACATTTTCTTTAACGCTATGCTAGAGAGAGAGAATTTCCCTTTAGGGGCTTAAGATAGTTGTAAAAGTTCACTAGTTATTGCTTGCACTAGCAACTGTGGTAGAGCCTATATTTAAGGAGTTTGGTAATTTTATGGGAGAACAGGGGCTTTAAAGCAGTGCCATGGACCCAGTTCAGTACAAATACAGACAACACACTTGGAGAAGTTTAGATAGTAACCCAAGACAAAGTTTTGATAGTAACCTTAAAACAGCCCTTTCAGGATTAGGGACAGATCAGTTAACTATTCTGTTTTAGAAAGCAGGTAGGGTGCCCTTTTATCGAAGCAAGCCTTTCAGTAAGGGCAGTGTGGGCAGACACTACCTAATAGAGAATAAAGTAGTTGGAGCTATTCTCAATAAGTCTCGTATAATAACCCTAGAAGCACACATCATTAACTTAAATTAAGTGAAAAGTACACTCTGGAATGTAACCAGCTAATATAAGCATGCTTTAGCCATTAGAGTTTAGTATCTGCTTTTAAATACAGAGCTAGCGTTTAACTCGTACACCAGTTAAGTAACATGTAGTCCCAAAAGCAATACACTATACGTTGGGGTGATAACATTTAGAGCAGCTGTAGGAAGTGATACATACACAGTCATGCACGCTTTCCTATATCCTAGGTTCAGACAAGAAACATGCTACCTTGTGCACTTTAACAGACCCAGCGTTTAACACTTCCTTACATAACACAGTAGATAAATAGCATCTTAGCACAAACATAGGAATGTTTTGCAGTTACACACAGTTAACTTTAGAAAAATAGTTAACATGCATACCGCACCAGAAATACACAACCGACTAGGTCCAGGAGTACTGGGGAGTTTAAAAATGGCGGCAACGTGAGGGGAATAAGTAACCTTGGGTCAGCAGATAGAGGGGGTAGGGAGTAAGGCAGCCGATTGCTTAGCAAACAATAGTGTATCATAGTATAATGAGAAGTTACAGAAGTGTACAATATATAGCATGTACAGTAGTAAAACAAATAATGTATTTGAGTAAGAAATTGCAGTAATATATACAGTTATATACATTTAAAAATGTAATTAGTTATGGTAGTTTTTTTATTTCTGTGTTTAACTTTTGAGTACTGCCAGAGTAAGATTTATCTGAATGGTGGTGGTAGGGCTAGCTATGGTCAGTACAGGTACGTTGCCAGATGAGACTGAGGTGGGCTTTTAATTGGGTTTTAAAGATGGAACTGCTGTTTGGCAATCTGATATCTGGTGGAAGAGAATTCCAGATTTTAGCAACTGTGTAGGAGTAGAGGGATTCACCAGCACTGTATAGGTTCATAGGTAGGTACTAGGCTATCGGCCCTAGGGCCCATACAAGCCTAGGCAAAAAATGTACCCTGGCTTTCGCCACCCAAGAAAATTATTTTCCTGTGCCCCTGTCGAGCAGAGCCACAAAAGTGATCCCCGGGGTGAATTTCCCATCCCATCATCAAGATTTTTCTTGAGTGCTAATGAGGAGCTCTGTTTGACATAGATAGGTAGTCTGTTCCAGAGTATGGGAAGTCTCTGGGACAGGAATCTATCCCTCCAGCATGTTCTGTTTATTGTGGTGACAAGGTTTAGGTCCCTAGAGCGTGTAGCTCGGAGGGATTGGGATTTCTTTAAGTGGAGCATGTCCAACAGCTCTGGGTTTGACATAGCTTTGTATGTTAGGCAGAGATAGTCCCTGAGTAGGCGATATGCGATGGAGTAAAGCTGTAGTTTTTTTGAGACTGTCTGCATAGGGCATCTGTTTGAGGCCAGTAATCCTCTTTGTGAGGTATTTCTGTGGTCTTTCCAGTTGTTGTAGATGTCTTGTGAGGTACATACCAAAAGGGGCGTTTTACTCTATAATGGGTCTAATGAGTGACGAGTAGAGGGGAACAATGACCTCTTTTTCTGGATGAGAATCCTTTTCTGATGAGATGAGCCATGTAGAAGGATTTCCTGACCACTGTGGCGATGTGATCATCAAAGGAGAGACTACTGTCCACCTGTGTCCCAAGGTCTCATCACATTTTCGGCATTAAGTAGACCACCAGCTATGTGGTAGTTCATGGGTACAGAGTTTTTACCAAAAGGGATGACCATACACTTTTTGGCATTGAGCTTCAGGCCATGGCTTTGACACCAGGTATCTGTCTCAGTGAGGCAATTTTGTAGTTTGTCCACATCGTTAGGAGTTTCGATTATGGCTCCTAGCTTGCAGTCATCTGCAAACTTTGTTAGCCAAAAACCTTCCGTGTTGGCCTGCACTTCAGAGAAGTAGATACCAAACAGGAGAGGACCCAGGACTGAACCCTGTGGTACTCCACTTGTCACTGGTCTGATGTCGGATTTGGAATCAGCTACTTTCACAGTGTGGGTTCTGTCCGTGAGCCAGTTGGCAACCCATCTTGTGACACAGGGATTTATACCTAGTTTAGTGAGCTTATCTATAATTCCAGAGTGGGGGATGGTGTCGAAAGCCTTGGCGAGATCTAGATAAGCTGTGTGAACCATTTTACCCTCATCTATGGCTTTGGTGACTGCATCAAAGAAGTCAATCAGGTTTAGGAGACATGGTCTGCCTTTTACAAATCCAAACTGGGTAGGGTCCAGAGTTTGGAGATTACCAGTGTCTTTGTTTACGAGTTCCACAATGATACGTTCCATGGCCTTGCAGACCAGGCTCGTCAGGCTAATGGGGCGGTAGTTCCCGGGGTCCGTCGTGGCTCCCCCTTTGTGCAGTGGGATAACCGTCGCAATGCGCCATTCAGTGGGTACAATGCCTGAGGTGAGGCTATGACTGAACATGGTACTTTGGTAGGGTGCCAGTTCATTCTGTAGTTCATGTAGAACGCAGCCTGGGATATTGTCAGGTCCCATGGATGCTGTGTTCTTGGCTTTGGAGAGTGTGTTTTTTACCTGTGCAGCCGTGATTATAGGAACTTTGCATTCTTCCAGTATAGAGATGGGCCCTCTAGGGGGTGAGAGGGGGGTTAAGTTAGCATTGAACCTATCTGCTAGGATGTTGGCAAGATCAGTTGGTTTTGTATATTTAGTGCCATTGTGCTGTAACTCAGAGCAGATCTGAGTGCTCCCATTTAGATTCTTGACATAGCTATAGAATACTTTGTGGTTGTCTTAGAGTCAGTAGCAATTTTGTTTTCGTAACTAGCTTTGGAGGACTTTATGAGGGATCTCAGCTTCTTACTGAGGTTGACCAAGGAGTTCCTCCAGTCATGGGATTTTACTCTTTTTTGCAACAGTTTCTTTCTTCTGTTGTAGAGTTTGTTTATGGCAGAGGACCACCAGATTGGCTTCCTTTTTTTGGAGGATAACATCTTGGTTCTATTATGGATAGCATGATCCATGCACTCGTGTAAGTGCTTATAAAGTGCATTTGTGTAGGATTCGGCAGTCATACCTCTATTGTCCGTCTGCATGGGTGTCATGAAGTTTGCCACTTCCGTCTTAAGTGTGAAGTTGGCTTTGGAGAAGTTTTTTTACTATGGTTTCCCTAATTGGGGGTGGGGGTGGGATGTGGATGTCTAGGCTGATTAGTTTGTGGTCGGATCTGACCAACGAGGAATTGACCTCTGGTGTGGAACACCGGGGTTTCCCATGTTAATGACCAGGTCTAGGATATTGCTGCCCCTGGTGGGGGTGTGAATAAGTTGATACAAGGTGTTGGAATTTATGAATTCTAGAAAACGTTGAGCAAAAAAGAGTTGGTACATGAGTAGTTTTCCCAGTTAATGGTGGGGTAGTTGAAATTGCCCATTATTAGGGTGTTGGGTTGTACCCTAATACTTTCCAGTGTATCAAGAAATGAGGAGTGTGAATCCTGGGGCATGGTGGGGGGTCTGTAGCAAGCTACAATTTGGATTGCGGTCTTGCCCAGAGTTAGTTGCACTTGGATAATCTCGGATGCATTATGCTGTGCAACTAGCCTGGAAGTGTGGCTATCCTTAATGAATATGGACACGCCTCCACCTTTAGTGCTTTGTTCTGGGTTAAGTGGCCGAAAGGTGTGGTATGAATTGTAGCCTGGTAATGCAGGGGTCCTCTCTGGAGCTTTGAACCAGGTCTCTGTCACTGCACAGATGTCAAGTTCTCCATTTTAAGGAGTGCCTCGAGTGAGTTTATTTTGAGGTTTAGACTTCTAGCACTGAGTAGCATTACCCTCAGATTTTGCTTATTTGTACCTGTTACGGTGGTGAATTTGTCATTTGAACCTTGCCTAAAAGAGGCACTATAGGGGTGGCAAGAGCCTTAGCCAGTATCCGGAATCCTAAGGGCGACAGGTGCAGGCCATCTCTGGCAAAGCATCGTGGTCTGTTGATCATGTCGTCCCAGGCAGACAAATACTGGATCCCCTTAGAACGACACCAGAAGCTTAGCCAATTGTTGAAGTCAATCATTTTGTCCTTGTACTGTGGTATCATTCTGGGTGATGGCAGGATGCTACTCAGGGTTAGGGTCATACCTGCCTGGGATACAAGATCGGAGAGCTCCTCCATGTCTCTTTTCATATAGTCCAGGGAGGTACATCTCAGGCCGTTCACACCAACATGGACAATGATCTACACTTAAGCTACTTCAAATAGTTGGTGAGCAGAATTATGAAAGTTGAGTAAGCCTGAGAGATCAGGAATCTTGTTTGGGTGGCACAGCAAATGAGCCATGGTGAGTTGGGAAGCTGTAGCCAACCTAATTTCAAGCTAAATACAAGCAAAGATAAACATCTGAGTGAAAATCTTGACATAATGTGAGAAATTCAGAAAAAAATCCAGTTAGGTAAACTGCACAGGATGACAAGCAGGCATTACAAATATTTTTATCAATAATAAAGCATCTTAAAGTCTGTACTTAATTACTTTAGCAATGTGTACCTTGCCAAATAACACCCTCAAAATGTAGTAATCAATCCAAGGAGGAGAGAGGGAGGAGATTTTATTTTATATATATATATATATATATATATATATATAGATATATATATATATATATATATATATATACACACACACACACACACACACACACACACGTGTGTATAATCAGACTCTTTCTTAAAGAAAGAACTGGAGCCCAAGGCCTACAGTTCAACAATTACAAAATAACAGTTTCCAAAAAGAGGAATAAAATGAAAGGAGCAAATTAGAACATTTTGGTCAGAGTGCTAACTTCAATAGAACAAGGAGTTCAGAGACATATCTGCAATGCTTACTGCAATGGCCTCCTAAAATATTATGTATTATTATTTTTACTACAATTAGTTAAACTGAATACTTAAATAAATAAAAATACATACATACACTAAGAAATAAAGTTCCAGATCGCCCATGCAGCAGAGTGGGTACAGATTTGTTCCAGTTCGGGGAACCAAAGTACAGCATTCTGTGTAGACAATTCTACCAAATTCCCTGAAACAAATTTAACTGCCATACACAAACAAGTGACTGGTGCACTTAAGACTACACTCAAGACAGGGTCCTTGTATCAGAAAAGGTCTGCAGTTATACAAGAATTCACAACATCGCGGCATGAATGGCAAATTGGTGTAGACTATATGCTACATGTACAACAGTCCATTGAGCCACACCTCTCAAATACACTGGATTTTGCCTCATTTTTGCTCCCATTTCCTGTAAAATATTTTGATTTCCTCATACATGAGGATTACAGTTAGTCAGTTAATACCATTTACTAGAATTTCTTGCTTCTAAAAAATAGCATGCAGATGCAAACCTTGCTGATCTACTAAGTGAATTAGAAACTTCAACTGTCCCCGACTTTGCATGTTGTCTCCCCCCCCCAATTATTTTCGTCTTTATCCCTGATTTTGGGCCTTTGCCTCAAACATCTATTATTTTTGGCTTCGTCCAAAATTCATGAACTAAGTAGAAAGGTATACATTGAATATGTAACTTTACATGCTCAAACAGTAAAAAAATCTTTTAGCAAAAGCTACAAGATGCCTGAAAAATCTCTCGCTGGAAAGAAATCAGCAAAGACAAAAATATTACTGGCATAAACTACAGACGACTATCAAATTTACAAGTTGAAAACAGAACATTAATCAAAAAAGATGCAAGTCGTCCATAACCTGCAGATG
>NC_056748.1:1099916155-1100016155 GCF_019279795.1 Protopterus annectens | reverse complement strand
TATTAGGCAGTCGTCCAAGTATGGGTAAACCTTGATATTCCTTTGTCTGCAAAAGGCAATGGCTGGAGCCAGACATTTTGTGAAAACTCTGGCAGCAGTAGATAAGCCAAAGGGAAGCGCAGAGAAGTGAAAGTGCCAAGATCCTGCCCTGAAACAGAGATATTGCCTGCATGATTCTCTGATAGGAATATGGAGGAAGGCCTCTTAGATCTAGGGTGGCCAGCCAAGCATCCTTGGACAGCATGGGTAGCAGCTGCTGGAGGGTTAGCATTTTGAAATCACCAAGAAGGTGTTTAAAATGGAGAGATCAAGGATGGGGCGCCAGGTGCCCTCTTTTCTAGGTACCAGAAAAAGTCTGGAGTAGAAACCTTGGCGCCTCTGTTCTGCAGGAACGTGCTCTACTGCCTCAGAGAACAGGGAAAAGACTTGCTTTTGTACCTCTGCCCACTGGTTTGGAGGTAGATCTGGAACCCTTTCGGGGTAGGATGGGTGTGGAAAAAATGTGTATCCCTGGGACACAGAGCCCAGTGGTCGTTGGTAATGGTGGCCCAGGTGCTTGCGTGAAAGGAGAGTTTTCCTCCTAGGGGTAAGTGAAGGTGGCCAGATGGAGGGGGTGGGGGAAGTGAGTCATTGTGAGTTCTTACCACAAAGGGGGTGGCTTAGAACTCCCTGGTTTTGAAGTGGAGGTAGTCCACTGCGGAAATCTCTGCATTCCCTGTGGTTGCTGTCTGGGGGTCTGGGCTGGACTGGCTTAGTGGGAGCAGGAAAGGACCAATGCTTGGTGGGACAGTGCCTGCTGTACCTGGGTGGCTGGACCTGTGAGAAATACTTAAGTGTCTGCACAGATTTTGCTTTTTCTTCCATCTTTAAGACCTCTTCTGTCTTAGTGCCAAATAAGTTGTCTTTGTGCAAGGGGTCATTCAACAATTTAGATTGGACATGGTCTGGCAAGGGCAGTTCCTTAAGCCATGCATGCCTTCTAATGACAGATTCGGTGACTGCTGCCCTGCAAGAAGCTTCTAGGGAGTCAAAACCACAGTGCAAGGTGTGTTTAGTTACTTGACTTGCAGAAGACATTAACTCGTTAACTCTTCAGATTCTGTACATGCAGGAAAGGAAGACATTTTTTGTTTGAGGAGTTCCAGGGTATGTTGCTGAAATGTTAGCATATGGAACTGACAATTTAGAGCCCTGATAGCAAGAGTAGCTGAGGTGTATACTTTACCCCATCTGTCTAGTGCTCGGGAATCCCTATTTGAGGGGGTGGGATTCTTAGTAGAGGTTGCTTTAAACCCTTTAGGCTCTTAAGAAATTACCTCAGGGTCAGCAGTAGGATTTTTAAAAAAGAAATCTGTGTGAGGGACTCTATAATACCCGTCTGGTTTTCTGGGTACAGGAGGGAGAGTGTCAGGAGTAGAGCTGGATTCCAGGAAAACATCCTCCACAACATCCAGGACTGGGGGGGATGGCCAAGAGTCTGTGCTGCGTTAGATCTAAGAATTCCCAGAGTGTCTTTTTAGACTGAGGGTAGTCCCAACTCTCCCATTTGAAGTGCTCCCTTAAGGTATGAAGGGTTTCCCCAAAGGAAAAATCCTCTGGGGGAAAGGCGGAAGGGATGGAATCCTCTGAATTAGAATCCTAAGTAGAGAGGGGTTGCATGTCTTCATATTCAGATGCATCAGAATCATCTGACTCTTCAAACAAAACTAGAGGGAACAGATCTCTTTTCCTTTTGGAGGGGTTAGCTTGGCTTCCCCTGATCAGCATGATAAGGTCTTCCACCATTTTAAGCATTTAAGACTGAGGCAAGGAAGCAGGTACCAGAGACTGGGTCTGTTTCTTGGGTGTGGTTCGTACCCTGGGCCTAAGAAACTCTGTCATTTTCGAAAGAACGGTAGTCGCGAAATAAGACGGTCGAGAATCGGTAGCACGACTTCTTCTGAAACTGGTGCCTGCTCAGCGGCTCCGGACCCATCCAAGGTAGAGACGACTGCAGGACCCTTAGTCTTGAGTTTTGCGGCATACTGGACTCCGAAAGGCTCTCAGTAGCGGCCTGCGAATCCACAGAAGCAGGCATCAGGGGCTGCGAAAGCACCTCACGGAGGACCGGAGAACTGAAGACTAGCTTAACGGAAGCGTCGTCAGTAGGTTTGAACCTGTGCAGTCAGTCTATGTTTTTTTTTTTGGCAGATCTGCTGTCAGATGGCTTACTGAAGCCATATCGGAGTTTGAGGACTGTAAGCGAAAATATCTAGCTACAATAAGGGCCCAATGAAGGATAGTTCTGGCGTTGAACAAAGCACAGAAGCGACAGTGGGGGACAACGTGGTCTGGGCCTAAACAGGTGACGCAGTAAGAATAAAAGTCTCTGTGTGGTATTTGCTTTCCACAGGTGAGACAATTGACACGGTTAACACAAGAAAAAAAGCATCCCCAACAGGATACTTGGCTTTAGAAGACTTCAGCTTCAAATCGGTGGACAAAACTCAGGTAGCGGCCAACTGGTACTCGTGCAAACTGCTTCTGCTTCGGGCTCCACCACAAGAAAGACTGATGTAATGGCGTCGGCTGCTTTACTTAACACTACTAACGACCTGACGTCAGTCCTGAAGCGACAGCAACCGACGCAGAAATACTAAGCTTCTGGTATTCGGGTCAGCTGTGGGCTACCCTGGCAGGGATAACCCAAATGTGATGACTGCAACAGTGAAACACGAAGAACATCAACCACCCAGGATTTCAGCCTGCAGGGTGTCATGGGGTAGAGCAGATATCAAAGCAGCCTTTCTGGGAACCAACGATCTCATAGATTGCATCTAAGCAATTGTCTCTTACCGGTCAGTACCAAAAACAAGAAGTTATGTACTCACCATAACATTCGATGTATGTGGTCCATCTCGCCTCACATTCTTACTCACGGGTTCGGAGCAGAGTATTGGCTCCGACTCGGCCAACTTTTTATTTTCTAGCACGAAGTCTCTAATTGGCTGGGCTAAACAGGTATCCCATGTTGCACTGCTCCATAGCCCCAGATCTAGTTTGCAGCAATCCACAGTCACTCCTCATGCACAACCACAATCCAGGAAGGTAGAACACTATCCAGGGTAGTAAAGAAAAAACAACCAATATTGAAGGGTACTCAAGACCAATTATCGCCTCCAGATCCTCCAGGAAGGGGGCAGGTGGGAGGGTATGTAAGAATGTGAGGCATGATGGACCACATGCATCGAACGTTATGGTGAGTACATAACTTCTTGATGTTATGTGGTCCAATCTCACCTACATTCTTACTCACGGGACAGCGTCCCCAGCACCTCTATCCTGGGAGGCTCAAAGGAAGATACTCCTGAGAACTGTGGAACCAAAAGAAGCCCGGCCCCTAGAAGCCACATCTAGTTTGTAATGAGTAATAAAGGTGTGTGGAGAAGCCCACGTGGCCGCAGCACAAATATCATCCAAAGATAGTCTGGCATGGTAAGCCATCGAAGCAAAAACGGCCCTGGTAGAGTGAGCCTTGACTGGGAACGGT
This sequence comes from Protopterus annectens, assembly GCF_019279795.1. Classification (NCBI taxonomy): domain Eukaryota; kingdom Metazoa; phylum Chordata; order Ceratodontiformes; family Protopteridae; genus Protopterus; species Protopterus annectens. The sequence goes on along the minus strand of NC_056748.1, from coordinate 1,100,012,626 downwards.
AGATTTCTGCCTGCTGATGAATAGATAAAAGAAATACAATCTGAAATCCATCTGGAAATTTTAATCTTAGAAATAGGGGAACCTGCTCTACTTTCTGAAAAAGACACAAACAGTTGGTCAGACTTCCGTAGTTGCGTTGTCCTGTGTAAGTAGAATCGTAATTGCCTGTGTACATCCAACTGATGAAATGTAAACTCTGCCTTATTGGAAAATTGAGGTAAGAAAACTGGCAACTCAATAGACTGACTGAGATTAACAGTAGAAGTTACTTTAGGAAGGAAGGACAGATTAGGTCTCAAGGAAACCCTGTCCTTATGTAAGATTAAATATGGGGATTTGATGGACAGAGCTTGAATCTCAGACACCCGTCTGGCTGATGTAATGGCTATAAAGAAGGCAGTCTTCCAAGACAGAAACTTTAATTCACAGGTGGCAGCCGGTTCGAAAGGTGGGGAAGTCAGGGCTTTCAAAACAAAGTTTAGATCCCATGGCATGATAGGTTCTGACCCAGGAGGCCGGAGTAACAAGGTGCCCTTCAAAAAGGCCTTACAGAGTTTATGGGCCATAAGAGAGGGCTCGTAAGAGGTATGAAAATTGGAAATAGCAGCCAGCTGGACCTTAATGGTAGCAGGAGCAGAACCCTACCGAAAGAGCAAAGATAGAAAATCCAAAACAGCAGGAATTGGGGCTGTGTAAGGGTCCAGTCCCTAGGCCTGAGCCCAAATAGGAAATCTTTTCCACTTGCTGGAATAAATCTTCCTGGTGGAAGATTTATGAGAAGAGGATAAAATGTGCACTACCTCAGGTGAAAAAAGGATGAAGTCTGACTAACTATGGAAGTGGAGTAGCCAGGCTGTCAACCTGAGGGTCCGCAGGGAGGGATGGAACTGTCCCGACATGTGTCAGTAGGTCTGGTACTGGGTCCAGAATCCAAGGACTGTCCACTGCGTACTGATGAAGAAAGGAGAACCAGAGTTGGCGAGGCCAGTGTGGAGCAATTAGAATCATCTTGCTTCCAGAGGATATGGCTTTCTGAATCACTCTTGGTAACAGAGGAAACTGAGGGGAAAGCATATAGCAGACCGGGGGCCAATCATGGACTAGAGCGTCCCTGGGTGACTCCCCCTGTGGGGGGATCAGTGTGAAGTAGTTTCTGCACTTGGCATTGAGGGGATTGGCAAAAAGATCACAGCAAGGCTGACCCCACCTGCTGAAAATCTGTTCCGCAACTCGGCGGTTCAGGTACCACTCGTAAGGCATCAGAATAGCTCTGCTCAGCCTGTCTGCTATCACATTGGCCTTCCCTGGAATGTGCGTTGCCACTAGAAACCGTTGGGAACACACTGCCCACTGCCACACTCGCATGGCCTCTCTGCACAGGGGATAAGATCTGGTTCCCCCTTGCTTGTTCAGGTACCACACAACGGACATGTTGTCCGAGTGAATTGCATTCGTTCCCAGAGGAAGAGAGCTCTGAAGTGCTCGCAACGCCAGTAACACCGCTCTCATCTCTAAAACATTGATGTGCAGATGTACCTCGTGATCTTGCCACGTGCCTTGGACCGTCCTGATAAGATAATGCCACCCCCAGCCCATCTAGGAGGTGTCCGTGGTCACCGTGGCAACAGGTGACATAGGAACAAACGGTTTTCCCTCGTCCAGATTGGTGGAGCATAGCCACCAACGGAGGCCTTGTTTGCACCGATCCGCGAGTAGGATCAAGTGGGAAAGGGGAAATTCTTGAAAGGACCATTGGGCAAAGAGGAGCCACTGCAGAAGCCTCATGTGTAATCTGTCTAGAGGCACTAACATGATGGTGGCTGCCATGGATCCCAGGAGCTGGAGAACCCATCTGGCCTGAACTTTCTTTAAATTTTTGAATGTTTTAATTAACCACCTGATCACTAACAGGTTAAAAGAAGTGAACAGTTGTTAGTTGGTAAGCTGAAGAAGCTTCTGTGTATCAGAAGCGAAAACGTGTGTTTTTTCTTTTTGTAAATAAACTACGTTACTTTTTTGGCACCTCGACTCGTTTGGACAACCGTTCTCTTTTTCTGAACTTTCTTGAGGGGTAACAATGCGTGAACTTGACTCTGCAACACTCCTATCCTTTCTTGGGGCAGGAACGCCCGCATTCGAACGGTGTCTAGCTCTGCACCTATAAATGTGACACAGAGGGCAGCAAGGCAGACTTTCCCCAGTTCAAGGTAAGTCCTAGTCGTTGACAGAAGGTAATGGTAGCTTCCCTGGCTCGAATGAGAAGATGCCTGGTGGAGGCGGTGAGGAGCCAGTTGTCCAGGTATGGAAACACTTGGAATCCTTGACGTCTCAGGTGAGCCGTCACCATTGCCAAACACTTGGAACACCCTGGGGGCTGTGGTGAGACCAAAGGGAAGGGCACGTACAGTTTTGTACCTACCATAAATGTAGATGTTCGAGTGTACACCCTGCTGCAGTCATCACACTTGGGTTACCCTGTCGTCAGGCGGTCCCGCAGTCGGACGGAATTCCAAAGCCTTGGTCCGGCGTCGGTTGCTGTCGCTTCTTCCCTGACGTCAGTGCGCCAGGGGTATATACAATGCACCCGACGACATTTTCTTCAGTTTTTCTTGCCCCAGATGTCAGGTGCCCCCAAAAAGGTGGTCAGTAATTAGTACCAATTTATGAAGTTTTTAGCACAAACACAAAATCCCTCTAGCTATAAGCAAATGCATCAGGAAGGTTTTGTAGAGATTTAGTCAGTTAGATCAGAGGGGATGGAGGGGGGGGGGGTAACCTGGACTGCAGCAGGGTGTACACTCGAACATCTACATTTATGGTAAGTACAAAATTGTACTATATTCATCGTGTTACCCTACTGCAGTCATCACACTTGGGTAGAATTCCAAAGCTAAGGATGGGTGGAGGATTCATAGAGAGTTAGAGAAGGCTAGAACGCCCTGCAGAACTGCAGTGGCGAAGCCAGCTCTAGTCTTAGAGTAAAGTGGTAAGTGGTAGTGTTTGGTAAAGGTGTGTACTGAACTCCAAGTTGCAGCTTCCAAAATCTCCATGGTTGGAACCCCCCTGAGGAACGCTGTATATGTAGCTGCTGCCCTGGTAGAGTGGGGCCTAATGGTAGCAGGAACTGGTTTTCCATGATGGGTATAGCAAAAACGAATGCAATGTCCTATCCATTTGGAAATGGTTTGTTTTGATATAGCCTTTCCTTGTGAAGCTATAGCATTTCCTGAAAACCTTAGTTTTATCCAAGTAGTAACGAAGTTGCGTGTGAATGTCCAAGGAATGCAGGAGTCTTTCTCCTTTGTTCTGTGGATTTGGGAAAAAGGTGGGTAAGTGGATGGTTTGATTTAGAGCCACACTGGAAACCACCTTAGGCATGAAGGAAGGATTAGTACGTAGAGAAACTTTGTCTTGATGGAAAATGAGGAAAGGTTCCACTGCCATTAGTGCCTGCAGCTCTGAGACTCTTCTAGCTGAAGTTATTGCTAGCAGCAGGGCAGTCTTCCATGATAGAAACTGTAGATCTGCAGAGAAAGCTGGTTCAAAGGGAGGAAGCGTACATTTTTCCAGAACAAAATTGAGGTCCCATGCTGGTGTAGGTGCTCTCCTGGGGGGTCTAATGTTTTTTGCCCTTCTGAGGAACTGCCTTAGAAGTGGATGTGAAAACAAGGGTTGATCCGTGTTGTAGTGGGCTTAAACAGCTGATGCATGGATTTTAATGGAAGAAAAAGAAAGTCCTTTGTGCAACATCTCAGTTAAATACTGTAGAATCTGAGGCATGTGAGGCTGAAGTGTGTTTTGGCCTTTAGCTTGGTTCCAGGCGCAAAATCTTTTCCATTTGTCCGAGTAGGCCTTAATGGTGCTGGGCTTCCTAGCTTCCAGAAGAATCTCCATAACTGCTTGTGAAAGAGGAGCTGGCTGGATGCTTAGTTGATTTGCCATGCAGCCAGATTTAAGGTTTTGAGCTGGCTGTGTATAATCTGATTGCTTTGCTGTGTGAGCAAATGAGCAATTTGTGGCAAAATCCAAGGTGGGCCTTGGGCCATATTCCTTAATAGTGGGTACCAGTGCTGGCGTGGCCAGTCTGGGGCTATGAGTATCAGTCGTAGTCTCTCCTTTCTGATTTTCAGTAGCACCTTTGTGAGGAGAGGCAATGGAGGGAAGGTATATACCGTCAGGTTTTTTCCAACTGAATGAGAGTGCGTCCACTTTCCAAGCTTGATGGTGAAGTGTCCTTGTACAAAATTTTGTTAGCTGATAGTTTTGGGGGCTGGCAAACAGGTCTATGTCTGGAAGGCCCCATTTTTGAGTCATCATTGCAAATACTTGTGGATCCAGCTTCCACTTGTGGGGATCCATGATGTTTCTGCTGAGGTTGTCTGCCAATGTGTTCTTTTTTCCTGGCAGGAATTGAGCTTGTAACTGAACTTGGTAAGCCAGTGCGGTGTTCCACAAGGTCATTGCTTGTCTGCATAGGGGGTAGGAGTGCGTACCTCCTTGTTTGTTTATGTACCACATTACTGTGGTGTTGTCCGTCCTTATTGTAAGTTGTCCTGGATGTAATAGGTCCTTGACGGCTGTCAGAGCATTCTGTACAGCTAGCATCTCTTTTTGATTGATGTGCAGATTTCTTTGATCTGCAGCCCATATGCCTTGAATGCACTGTCCTGCCATGTGTGCCCCCCAGGCGTAGTCCGATGCATCTGTTGTCATAGTTTGCCTGGCTGGGGGCAAGGTGAAAGGCTGACCCTTGTTGAGGTGACATGCCTGTGACCACCATAGAAACTCCTGTTGTAGGCACGGAATGAGAGATATTGTGTCCAAGCTGTGGCTGTGTTGAGACCATACACTTTTTAGGTACCACTGTAATTTCCTCATATGCAGCTTTGCAAATGGTATTAGTAGTATGCAAGATGCCATGAAGCCCAAGGCCTGCAGAATTTTTCTTGCAGGGAGTAGGGTCTTTGTTGCCATTGTTTTGAAATACTGAGTCAGTTGTAGTTGTTTGTCTGGCGTCAGATAAGCCTTCTGGGCCGTTGTATTCAAGCTGGCACCCAGGAATGTCATATTTTGTGAGGGTACTAGTTTTGATTTCTTTTCATTTACTGTGTACCCCAGGCAACTTAGAAGATGTTTTACAAAAGCCAAGATGTTGTAAGAGAACGTCCTTGCTTTCTGCTTGAATGAGGCAGTCGTCCAGGTATGGGTATATTTGAATTCCTCTTTGTCTGCAGTATGCAATTACTGGTGCCAGGCATTTTGTGAAGACCCTAGGCCCAGTAGATAAGCCAAAGAGAAGTGCAGAGAATTGGTAATGGGTTGAACCTGCAATGAAACGGAACGGAGGTATCTTCTGCAACTTTGTCTGATAGGGACATGTAGGTATGCCTCCTTGAGGTCCGTTACTAGCCATGCTTTCTTGCCAAACATGGGAAGAAGCTGCTGTAGTGTTAGCATGTTGAATTTGTGTACTTGTAAGAAAGCGTTTAGAATTGAAAGGTCCAGAATTGGTCTCCAGGCATTGTCCTTTTTGGGGACTAGAAAGAGTCTTGAGTAAAATCCTTGGCCTTGCTCTCGGGTAGGTGCCAGTTGAATGGCTCTCATATCCATGAGAGCTGTAATTTGTTTTTGTGCCTCTGCCCATTGATTTTGTGGCAGGTTTGGCATTCCCCTTTTCATTGGCAAGGTGTGGAAATGGAATCTGTATCCTCGTGAAATTATGTCTAGGACCCATTTGTCCTTTGTGACAATGTGTCAGTTGTCTGAAAAAAGTGCGAGTTTTCCTCCCAAGGGAGCTGCCAAGAGACTGTTGCTTGGCCAGATGAGGTGCAAGTCATTGAGTTTGCCTTCTGGTGGATTGGGGCCTGTCTTCTCCTCCCTTCTGTGTTGCAGTGCCCCATTGTCAAGGTTTGTATTGGGCTTGTGGTTGTCCTCTGCCTCTTGGACGTCTGTATTTACCCCTCTGTGGTCTGTCGGTAGCTGGAAAGGACCAATTTTTAGTTGGCCAATTTCTGGTGAAGCGAGGGGGCTGTACCTGTAGAAAATCTTTGACTGTCTGCATAGATTTTGCCTTATCCTCCATTTTCTTTAAGACTTCTTCTGCCTTAACTCCAAATAGAACATCCTGCTGTAAGGGAGCATCTAGAAGCTTTGCTTTAACATGATCAGGCAGAGTTTGTTCCTTTAACCAAGCATGTCTACGTATAACAGACCCAGTGACAGCTGCTTTGCAGGAAGCCTCCAAAGAATCAAAACCACATTGTAAAGTATGTTTGCCCACCTGTTCAGCTGCATGCAACAGATCCTGCATTTCTTTCAATTCAGACGGTTGAGGGAGTGTGCTCATTTTTTGTTTTAGCTGAGACATGAGAAATTGCTGATATTTTAGCATGTGAAATTGGCAATTTAGTGCCATCATAGCTAGAGTGGCTGAGGTGTAAACCTTCTTCCCCCACCTGTCTAGTGCTCGAGTCCCTTTCAGAGGGTACAGGATTTTTTGCCATAGAAGCCTTAGCCCCTCTGGGACCCTGTGAGATAGTCTCTGGATCAGCAACAGGACTTTTATAAAGGAATTTGTGTGAATCAGGCACTCTATAGTAACTATCTGGTTTGGCTGGAGCAGGAGGCAGAGAATCTGGGTTCAAACTAGATTCCAAGTAAACATCATCCACAATGTCTAAAACTGGGAGGATGGAAAGTGGTCTGTGCTGGGGGAGTAAAAGAAACTCTCTGAGCCTTTTCTTAGAGTCAGAGTAGTCCTGACCATCCCAGTGAAAATGTTCCCTCATAGTGTGTAAAGTTTCACCGAAGGAGTAGTCTTCAGGAGGAGAAGCTGAGGGAATAGAATCCTCAGCATCAGAATCTTCATAAGGGGGGAAGGAGTAATCCTGGTCCCCAGAGGAACCTGAGGAAATAGACACTTGATCAGAGGAGGCATAATCTTCCTCTTGTCTAGGTCTTTTGTCAGGTGGGGGTTGGGAACCCCTGATTAGAGATCAAATCTTCAGCCATTTTAAGCATCTGTTTCTTAGGCATGGGGCCTTGAACTGGAGACTGCAGTGCAGACTTTTTAGGTTTAATAGGAGTCTTAAGCTTAGGATACGTTTTTATGGTGAGCGTCGTTGGTCTGAAGACTCCTTCAGAAACCGAAGGTGTTTCTGCAGGACCGACATCTCTTTCTGCAGAGTCGTCGGTAGGGACTGAACAAAATGGCTGCGTCAGCCTAGCGCTCTCCGCCAAAAGCTCCGAAGCGGTCTCTGGTTCCAAATCTGCGGTAGTCAGGGGCTGCGTCGAGCCTCACTGAAGACCAGTGAACCGGAGATTGGTCCAGCCGAGGCCTCGGAGTATGGCTTGGGCCTAGGCTGCCTGTCTTTATCCTTGCATTTTTTGTGCACGCCGGTAGTCAGTTGCTCCGATGGCATTGTGTAGTTAAATTTTCTACTGAAATAGTGTTGTGCGAAATCAAAGCGTCTTTTTATAGTACGCTTACTAAACCTAGCACAAAAACGACAACCAGTGACGTCGTGGTCCGTCTGGGCCTAGGCAAGGTATGCAGTAAGAGTGAAAATCCTTATGAGGTATTTGCTTCCCACAAAAAATACAATTATTAACTTTTTCTGACATTGGTCTGAGGCAAGAAAAGTTTCCCCAACGGGGTACTTAGCTTTACTGAAGACTTCGGATCTGAAATTCGACTTCGAAAATCTCAGGAGTTGGCCGACCGGCACTTGCGAACTGCTTCTGGCACCGCGCGGCAAGAAAGACTGAAGAAAATGGCGTCGGATGCATTATATATACTCCTGGCGCACTGACGTCAGGGAAGAAGCGACAGCAACCGACGCCAGACCAAGACTTTGGAATTCCGGCCGACTGCGGGACCGCCTGATGACAGGATAACCCAAGTATGATGACTGCAGCAGGGTAACACGATGAACATCTGGAAATGACCAGCTCCCAGAAGAAAAGCATAAGTGACTCCTGGATGCCCTGTCCATTTTGATGTGGTAGTAAGCATCCCTGAGGTCGATGGAGCACATCCATACTTCTTTTCCCAGGAACGGAAAAATGGACTGGAGGGTGACCATTCGGAACTTGGACTTCAGAAGTTAGTGATTCAGTCGGCTGAGATCCAGAATGGGTCTCAGGTCCCCTGTTCTTTTCGGCACCAGAGAGAGTCTTGAGTAAGTCCCTAATCCGATTTGGTCTGAGGGGACAGGTTGGATGGCTCCTTTTTCCAGCAGCTTTGAGATTTCTAGTGCTGCTTGATCCCTTTGGCTGGGTGGAACGTCTAGGATTCTCTTGACTGGAGGGGGCTCTGATAAAAAGGGGATGGTATAACCTCCAATAACTATTCGAAGCACCCATCGATCCTGGGTGATGCTTCCCCAAGGCTTCCGGGTACAACGAAATGCGGCCCCCGACTGGCTCCAGAATAGTACAGTCGGGCAACACATCAGGAACGATGGTAGGAAGATCCGCGAAAGGAATCACGGTCTCCCGAGTTGCGGGGGGCCTCCTCTGCCCCTGGGACGACTTCTTCCAGAATAGCCTCCCCCTCCTCTGGAGGGGCCTCACCTTGAGCTGCAGGGAAAGACTTCTGTGATTTTTTGAACCACATCTTCCCTCCTCTCTGAGCCTTGGGATAAGACCTAGAAGGGAGGGAAAAACTAACCCCTACGGCAGACAGGGTCTTTCCCTCTTGCTCGCATCTGGTGAGGGTGTCTTTCACTTTGGTCCCGAAGAGTGAGGACCCATCAAAGGGGACGTCAGTGAAGGAAGACTTGAAGGCCTCCGCGAAGTGACACAGGCGCATCCAGGCTTGCCTCCTGAGGGCTACTCCTGAACTAGCTGCCCTACTCGCTCCTTTGGCTGCTTAAGATATGAGCCTCATGGATGAGTTGACAATCAAACCAAGAGTAGACAACTGGGTGTTAACAGTCTGCGCTAACGCCTCAGGTACGTTACCCGTTAGAGCATCTCCTAACTCCTTAAGGAGATCTCTATGGAGCAGAGTAAAATGACAAAGGTAATTCAGCAACTGTAGGGTAAAGGTCGCTGACGAAAGGGTACGCTTCCCGTACCGGTCCATACTCCTGGACTCCTTGTTAGGAGGATGGATGGAGGAAGAAGACTCTGCTACTTCCTGCTGAGTGGCCACCGCCACCACCATGGCATCTACAGAAACCCCTTTGGACAGGAACTAATTCCCCGGGGAGCTGAAAGAAACTTATTAGGTCGTCTGGGTACTGGTTCCACTGAATCAGGATTCCCCCACGCCCTTTTGGGGACCGTTCATGGTAGTATCCCCAGACCTTTGGGCTCCGCCATCTACTGATAGGGGGACATCAGAGGCTCTAGCCGGGGTAGAAGGGAATGGAATGACCGATCCGGGTGATGTAACTGAAGATCTGGCCAGTGCGCTCCTCATGGCCTCAAAGGCGGGTCTTTTCCCTCATTTGTTCAGACTATCTGCTTGCATGCACCACAGAAATGAGGGCAGCTGAAGCTTCTCAACTCTGAAAAATGTGCATGTGAGTAGTCACACAAATTATGTATGCTTCACCTACACAAAGATTTAAAACCAACCCTTCTACAACAGACTGGCTAAAAATAATCCATGGACCAAGCCAAACTTTATGGTTAACAAGCACTTATTTGCCTGAAAACATGGATACGTTGTAACTGCAGCTATGGAAGAAACAAACACCTTACTTCAACACTTGGAAGTAGACCGTCATTTAGGTTTCTTGATGCCTACAAGGCTCAAGATATAATCAGCAGCCAGACAGAAAACAAGGAAGAAAACTTAAGGCACAAGCTTTTAAGTGAAATAAAGACCTGCTTGTAATTTTTTTAAACTGCTCACCATTTTAAAAAGCCTGGGTATAGATAGGGGGAACTGGTTATATAAACCTACACAGCATTTATTACATAAATGTTACTGGCAGCTTTCAGAAAATTGAACAGGTTTATGTACATTTTTTGTAAACTAAAGTACTGAGAGTCTACATTAAGACACAGCCGACAATTCTCTCCTATCTGGCAAGAAACCTTGTGATCATCTTCCTGAACTACAGAAAACATGGTGCTCATTATTGATGCCTTACTGGAAGGCGAGAACCCCAAGGGTGCAGTAGCTCTTCCCCACTATGAATAGGGCAGTCTGACCAAGTGGCATTTAATGGGATGTGTACTACCACCGACAAAAATGCTAAATCCAAATTAGCTGAACACAGCTGCATCTTCAATGCTTCTCTAAATATCTTGCAGTACATTTCCTTTTCAATAACAGTAGCTGGGAAATTTCAAACACAGTGGAGGGTGACAAATCTATTTTTGGCAAGTTTGCAGTTTTTTTGTTATAGAAAAGCTGTGCATTTGGTCTTCCATTTTTTTTTTCATTTGTAAGTGAACTCATTATGAACTGTGGAAAAAAGGAAATTAATTTCTGTCATTTGCCCCTTTTCCAAACTTGTGACTGTTAAATTAGCATTAATAACTAGTTTATGTGTTGCTTAGAGAATGTCAGGGATTTGTAGCTTGTATCTTGACAGGTCTACCAAAGACTTAGACAAATCCTAGCTATAGCATAAACACTAGACTACTCACCTAAGAAGCTGGTGGGAAGACAGAACCCACAATATTCTGATACTTCATCTCAGTCAGTTGCACAGTCTGCAAAAGTAAGCCAACAAAGGTCTACTCTCAAACTCCTCTTCTCTCTTAACTACCTCAAAGTAGGCTGTCTACCCACCTGCAGTACTCCAACACGACTTGGTTACTCCTCCTTTCCATGAAAAAACAAATTCAGACACTGTAGCATGGTCACTACTGTTAACTAGTTTTCCACCAGCTTTGTTAGGTTCCATTACAGCTTCGACCATCTTTCTCTTTATCTAGATTCTCCATTCATTATGTTTTGCCTCGTCCACCTTTTATTATGGTTTCCAATTTTATTTTCTCCATGTAGTACTCTGTTTTAGGACAATGAACCAGTCACTGGCGGACGTACCCCTATCTTCAGTTTTTCCTCATCCCTTTCCTCCACTGATGTGCAGATACAATTTAAGGCAAATTTTTGCTAACCTGAGGTTTACCCTTTTATTTTTTTGTCACACACACACACACACACACACACACACACGAAACATCTTTTCATTTAAAGTATGACTATAGGCAAACAAACCAGACATATCCAGCTGCAAACATTGCATCACATTCTATAGTCACACAGCTCATTTACAGTGCAATGAAAAAGTATTTGCCCCCTTCCTGGTTTATTTTTTTTGCATGTTTGTCGCACTTTAATGTTTCAAATCAAACAAATTTAAGTTAGACAAAGATAACCCAAGTAAACAAAATGCAGTTTTTAAAGTGAAGATTTTATTTACTAAAGAAAAACAAACAAAAAAAACTATCCAAACCTACATGGCCCTATGTGAAAAAGTAATCCCCCCCCCCCGGTTAAATCATGAAGTAACTTGTAGTTAATCACATTTTTGGAAAAGCAGAGTTCAATTTCACTAGCCACACCCAGGCCTGATTACTGCTAGACCTGTTGAATCAAGAGATCACTTAAACAGAGCCCATCAGACAAAGTGAAGTAGGTCAAAAGATCCCAAAAAGTAAGACATCACGCCACGATCTAAAGAAATTCCAGAACAGATGGGAAACAAAGTAATTGACATCTATCAGTCTGGAAAAGGTTACAAAGCCATTTCTAAAGCTTTGGGACTCCAGTGAACCACGGTGAGAGCCATTATCCACAAAGGGAGAAAATATCCAACAGTGGTAAACCTTCCCAGGAGTGGCCGGCTTACAAAAATTACCCCAAGAGCGCATCGACTCATCCAAGAGGTCACAAAAGAACCCAGAACAGCATCTAAAGAACTACAGGCTTCACTTGCCTCAGTTAAGGTCAGAGTTCATCTTAACCATAAAAAAGAGTGAGCAAAAATGGCATGCATGGCAGAGTTCCAAGGTGAAAACCACTGCTGACCAAAAAGAACAAAGGCTCATCTCACTTTTGTCAAAAAACATCTGGATGATCAAGACTTTTGGGAAAATATTCTGTGGACTGACAAAACAAAAGCTGAACTTTTTGGGAGGTGTGCGTTACATCTGGCGTAAAAGTAACACCACAACATTTCAGAAAAAGAACATCATGCCAACAAATATGGTGGTGGTAGTGTGATGGTCTGGGGCTGCTTCTGGACCTGGATGCTGTGATTGATGGAACCATTAATTCTGCTCTCTACCAAAAAATCCTGAAGAAGAATGTCTGGACATCAGTTCGTGAACTCAAACTGAAGGGCACTTGGGTTCTGCAGCAGGACAATGATCCAAAACACACCAGCAAGTCTACTACTGACTGGTTTAAAAAAAAAAAAAATAAAATAAAACAAAACAAAAAATGTACTTCACAGATAGTACATCAGTAGACAACTAGAATCTATGTTCTTCATCTGTAAATATGTTGTAAGTAATTGCTATGTAATCCAATGTAACTACTGTCCGTTTATTTTAACTGTGGAGCTTTTCTCCCCGGGCGTCCGCTGAAAATGGACCTATATCCAGTCGGACACTCCCGGTCAACAAATGTAAATAAATAAATAAAATAAATAATAAATAAATAAAATGAAGGTTTTGGAGTGGCCTAGTCAAAGTCCGGACTTGAATCCAATTGAGATGGTGTGGCATGACCTTAAAAAGGCGGTTCATGCTCGGAAACCCTCCAATATGGCTGAATTAAAACAATTCTGCAAAGAAGAGTGGGCCAAAATTCCTCAACAGCGATGTGAGACTCATTGCCAGTTATCACAAACACTTTATTGCAGTTGCTGCTAAGGGTGGCACAACCAGTTAAGGGGGCAATTACTTTTTCACATAGAGCCATGTAGGTTTGCATAGTTTTTTTCCTCAATAAAATCATCACTTAAAAACTGCATTTTGAGTTTACTTGGGTTCCAATATTTACATTTGTTTGATGGATCCGAGTGTGACAAACATGCAATAAAAAAAATCTGGAAGGGGGCAAATACTTTTTCATTGCACTGTAATTCATGCCTTCCCTTAAACCTCATTATTCCTCCGAAACATTATTCACAATCCCCGTTTTTTTTTTCTATTTAATTTGCTCCTACCCTTTTCTACTTACAGTTTTATCTGTTATATTCACTACTAACAGTTGGTTTAGGACTTTGATTTCCATTTTCTGGCTTCTAGTGACTGCTTTTTTGGCAGCCACCAGAATTAAACTCTGCAAGATCGGTGTTTACCAAACTATTACAAGCACAGACCCACTTTGAAAACAGTAATTTTGTGTGACCCACCATGTAAACTAACCTTATCAGAGCAAGATCAAGGTCAAATGGGGCCCTAGGCAGGGTACTGTATCTGTCCCCCCCCCCCCCCCCACCAAACTCAGCCATTCCAATGTCCTATTACTTGGCTATTTCTCCCCAGTTACCATAAACACTGCTTAAAACTGTGTGCATACCGTTTTATATTTCATTTCTACAATGATTACAGATATTTGGACTTAAAACTTTTACTTCAAATTTTGTAGCACAAACACCAATAGACATTTGCTATACAAAGAAATACAATTTCACACTGAAAACAGACTTTGGCATCAAAACTTCTCTGCCTTTGAACCTCACATTCATTGAAACACCATTGAAACCCACAATCAAAGAAAACGCATCTGGCCAGTGCTGGATTAAGTTTAACTTTGGGCAGTTTTCAAATCATAGGCCCCTTGCATATATATGTTCAGGACCATGCAAAAAGTTTTGATTCACCTTCCTAACTATTAAATTACATCCCTTGTATAATACAGCGCCACTTGGAGGACATTTTAAATTTATAGTTTTGAACATTTTTACAGTAAGCAATTAAACTTAACTAATAACGACAAAACTGCCCAATTCATAACATTTCAACCTAAGCGCCCAAACTTCTATTACAATCCACCAATATCAGTCAACATGCACGATCTCTGCAGAAGTAAAAAAAGCCCTCTGAAATATTACACATTATCTGTGACTAATGAGGTTGCTGCTAGCAAACAACTTCATATTTCAGTGCTTCACCTACAAATTCAGTGCCTGCTGTCCTTGAAGAATAAACTGCTTATGTTAATTAAAAAATGGTAAGCTAGTAATATTGCAATAAGGAAGGGAAGGGCAAACTGTTAACAGGTTCACAGTTATTAGGCATCTCATCCAAAGGAAGACATACTGAAGACTGCAGCACCCCACCCCCTTAAAATACAACACAGTATCAGGAATCCATCTACATGTTGTGGGAGTTGAACCCACAGCCTTCTGCATCAAAAAGCAAAGTATGCTACCTGTTGTGCTACTAAACACTACTTTAAAATTCTATATCCCTGACTAATTGTTTGCATTCTTTTTTGCCATCTTTCTCTATCCTCCCTCCTTTACTTTTTTTAAACACTACTTACCCGAGTAGCGGAAACTATTTTAAACTATTTCCTGAAAATAGGAGATGAAATAACTGTGAACATTTTGTAAACAACCTCACATACCTTACTGTAGGAGTATCTTATTCCTTTCAAAGTTTCTGTATTTCTTAATTAGCTTATTTTACTGTAGCTAAGGCTCTCTAATTATTTTTAACTAATGTATTTCTTTATATCTGTGTAAATATTTCTCTTTGAATATGGTATCTTCTTAGGTAGTATGACTTTGGAACTACTGTTCTCATATGTACTGTTTGTCTTACATTTTTATTTTTTTCCCCTCTTATAATTGTACATTATAAACATTTAAATGTTAATATTGGAGCTTTTCTACCCGGGCATCTGCTGAAAATGGAAATATATCCAGTTGGACTAGCCCGGTTAACAAATGTAAAATAAATAAAATAAAATAAATATCACAATAGTGATACAATTTACAAAACAAAAAAAATGCACATTGTAAACAGACTTCGCATGAACAGCAAAATTCTCTTGCCATTAAGCTTACAATTCCTTGAAAATGCACCAGATTTGTCAGCGGAACAGACCACAAATGCATGGCAAAATTCCAGACATTGTGAAAATGTGTACAGTTGAGAGTTATGACACACATACACCCCTACCTCCCTCTTTCACCCCCTTCCCATACCTCTTAACCTCCAGAATAAGAGCAAGAAATCTAGACAAAGCCAAAAATAATGGGGGGACAAAGGCCCAAAAATAGGGACACCTTTTAAATATTGATGTTAAGTTGTCAATCTCGCCTTCATTTTTGCTGGATGGGTTCGGAGCTGAACCTCGGCTCCGACTCGGCCTATACTAAAGCTCGAGAGCTAATTTTACCGGCTCGAGGCAACCCTATATCCCATGATGCTAGGCGGTAACTACCCAGATCTCATTTGCCGCTTTCGCTAGCGAGGTGCTCTTTTTACCGGCTCACAGGTTAGTGACTAATTTTCAGAAAAATCTTAGTTTTCTACTTAGTTTTCCCCTAGAGTAGTAATATACATTTTCTAAATAGGCTAGTTTTTCGGTTATTTTAAATTTTTAGTTCCTATTTTTATCCCTTATCCCAGTCATACTCCCCACCCTAGGTTAGGCCTTAGGCCCTTCCGTTTTATTCTTAGTTTTCTCACAGGGATTCTTAGCTGTGTGAGTGTACCTTTAGTATCCCTGTATATTGAGTGTGTGTGTGTGTGTGTGTTTTTTCTATCTTTACAATTGTTGTTTTCCTTTCGACAGCAATATGTCGAAGGAGACAAAGGTCTCAGGCTTCAAGAAGTGTGACTCGTGCTGTCAGAAGATGTCTCTGACAGACTGTCACACTTATTGTGTTTATTGCCTGGGACCCCTGTACCTGCAGGACTCTTGCTTGGTGTGCCATGCATTCAGCCCAAGAGTCCTGCAGGAGCGCAGGAATAAGTTGATCCTGAGGGGCTTATTAAAGCCCGAAGGTTCCCCGGCTAAGTCCGTGCCAGGGAAGCCTTCGAAGCCACCTAAACTGTCGGCTCTGTGTTCTAAGCCTTTGGATGGTGGCTCACCTTCTGCGACACTATCGACTCCGGCCTGGAGCCGATACCTCCCCCTTCGGCTCCGTCATCTGCTGCGATCTCGTCCATGGTGCCATTCTTGGAGGGATCCAGGCGCTTGGACTCTCTCGCTGGCTCCGAGGGGGCGAGTGACATCGGACGCTTGTCCGACCCTGTTCTCCCTCTCGGAGCGTCGGCGAGTTCGGCCCTGACATTGGTTTCGGAGCCGTCCCCGTCGGTGCCGGCTGGGGTTCCTAGCCCTTCGGAGCGGGAGCTCTCTAGCCTGCCTGATAGGGGCGTCTTCAAGGTCATGAGGAGCGTACTGGCCCCAGTGCCTGCTCTACGGTCAGCTCCCCCCACTGTAGTGCCTGCTGAGGTCTCTTCCCACTCTCTCGCCCCCGGCCACAGAGATCCAACGCCTCAGGTTTCCCCATTGGGAATATCCTCCTCTTCCGAGGTTTCTCCTGATCCGTCAGGTGAACCCCCGCGTAAGAGGACATGTAAGAGGAAGCATGTGGACTCCCCTGAGTCCGTCACATCTGACACGGACTTGGATGAGTCGGAAGGATCCCCAAGGTCCCCCTCTGAGGATGTCTCCTTCTCTGGCATCCTTAAAATCCTTAAACAGAGGGGGAACTGGTCTTCCCTTAATTCTTCCGAGGACTAGTCGGTTTACCTGGAGGCTTTTGGTTCTCGACCCTCCACCTCCTGCGTGTCTCCGCCTTTCGACCCCCTTATGGAAGTGGTGGCACGGAAGGCGTGAATGGCCCCTGATTCGATGGAACCCACCCCATGGAGACCTTCCAAATTTATATAACAGCCCCCTCTGATAAGCAATTTTTATCGAAAGGTGTCCCAGTTGATGCCATGGTGGTGGCGGCAGCCACCAAGAAGGAACTGGCTGATCCTTCAGTGCCTATCCATCCGCCTAATAAGGAATCTAGGACAATGGATAGGTACGGCAAGCGGATGTTCTCGTCAGCGACCTTTGCCATGCGGTCGCTGAATTACTTATGCCACTTCACCCGTCTTCAAAGAGACATTCTTAAAGAACTGGGTGAGGTCCTACAGGCTCCATCAGCTGCTGGGTCTCAGGACAAAATTAACTCACAGCTAGGAACCCTGAATTCCATTGTCAACTCCTCCATGCGGTTTATTTCATATGCAGCCGATGGAGCGAGTAGGGCCGCAGGCACAGGTGTGGCTTTGAGGCGTCACGCCTGGATGCGGCTTTGCACCTTCGCAGACCCCTTCAAGGCATCTTTCACTAACTCCCCCTTTGATGGTTCAGCGTTGTTTGGACCTGAAGTGAAAGATACTTTGACCAGATGCAAACAAGATGGCAAGACTCTTTCTGCCGTAGGAGTCCGTTTTTCAACCCCATCTAGACCATATCCTAAGGGTCAAAAGGGTGGAAAAATGTGGTTCCGCAAATCACAAGGAGTCACGCCTGACGCAAGAGGTCAGTTCACCCCTAGAGGCAGAGGGGGGGATGGGGTGGAAACAACAACAGACGCCGTCCAAGAGGCAGAGGGGGTCCGCAGAATCAGGGTAGCAGAGAAACCCTCTCTGACAAATCCTTCCAGCATCCCTGAGGCGCTGTCCGACTGTCCACATTCGGAGGCAGTCAGGGAAAGATTATCGCTGTACCCACAAGCCTGGCTCTCCCTCACTCAAGACAAATGGGTGCAGTCGATCATATCCGAGGGTTACAAAATCCCCTTTATCCAAACCCCAACGATTCAAATGGGGTCTCTTTCCAGACGTTCCACCCAGTCTAAGGGAACAAGCAGCACTAGAAATATCAAAGCTGCTAAAAAAAAAGAGAGCCATCCAGCCAAGTCCCAGCAGACCAACTAGGATCCGGAGTCTACTCAAAGTTCTTTTGGGTACCAAAAAAAAACAGGGGACTGGAGGCCAATAATGGATCTCAGCAAACTAAACAAGTTTGTAAAAAGAACGAGGTTCCGGATGGTCACGCTACAGTCCATTTTACCCCTTCTGGGCAAGGACAATTGGATGTGCTCAGTGGACCTTCAGGATGCATACTATCACATCAAAATGCACAGGCGCTCCAGAAGGTTTCTCCGCTTCCGGCTGGGAGCCAGTCACTACCAGTTCAGAGCCCTGCCCTTTGGTCTCACTACAGCCCCCCCCCCCACCCCCCACGAGTGTTCACCAAATGTATGGCAGCGGTTACGGCTCACCTGAGACGTCAAGGATTCCAGGTGTTTCCATATCTAGACGACTGGCTCCTCACTGCCACCACCAGGCGTCAACTTCTTCTAGCCAGAGATTACACCATTCACATTTGCAAAGAGCTAGGTATCTCTCTAAATTTAGAAAAGTCTGCCTTGTCAGTCTATTACCTTCATAGGCGCCACCTTGGACACCGTTCAGCTCTCAGCAAAGTTAACAGAGCAGAGGGTCTTAGATATTCAAAATCATGTTCACGTCCTCCTTCAGAGCAACAAAATTCAGGCCAGGTATGTTCTGGAAGTATTAGGTCTCATGGCGGCAGCCATCACGCTTCTTCCCCTTGCCCGCTTTTACATGCGGCTTCTTCAATAGATGCTTTTCTCCCAGTGGTCCTTCCAACAGCTCCCTATGACACACAAGATCTTAACTCTATCTTGCAGAAAACATCTATCTTGGTGGATGGTCTCCCCTCAAGTCCATCAAGGCAGACCATTTATCCCCCCCCAGTCGCCACAGTCACAACGGACGCCTCCCTGATTGGGTGGGTGGGTGGGGGGGGCATTTTCAGGGCAGGACAGTCCATGGCACATGGCAACCATTCGAATACCACTTGCACATAAATGTCCTGGAGATGACAGCAGTGCTTTTGAAGTTGCAAGCCCTCCAAGACTCTCTTCCCCTGGGGACTATTGCAATTCAGACAGACAATATGTCCGTAGTATGGTACATCAACAAGCAGGGCGGAACCAAGTCCTACCCCCTGTGTCGAGAAGCACTCAGACTCTGGCAATGGGCGATCTCTTCTCAGCGGTTTCTGATAGCAACGCACATCCCCGGGAAGTCCAACGTCATAGCGGACAGGCTGAGCAGAGCTATTCTCATGCCCCACGAGTGGTCTCAAGCAATCAGTGACGGACGAAATTTTTCAGAAGTGGGGATTTCCTTGCTGCGATCTTTTTGCAACACCACAAAACAGCAAGTGCCTCGACTTCTTCACCCCCCCCCCTTCCAGGCCATCCCCCCAGAGACGCTCTAGTCCACGATTGGCCTCGGGGACTTCTGTACGCCTTCCAACCCTTTCCATTAATCACACAGATAATTCAGAAAGCTACCGCCTTGAGAGCCAAGATGATCCTCATTGCCCCTTACTGGCCTCGACAGATATGGTTCCCTTTCCTGCATCGCTATCATTTGGAGCAGCCTTGGCATCTGGATCCAGTGCCAGATCTTTTGGCCCATCAATCAGGGCAGCTGCACCAATCCCTCCAATCTCTCAACCTCACAGCTTGGTTGCTCCACGGGATATTATTGTAGCTTCCCTTAAGTCTTCCACCAGAAGGATCTATGCTAGTAAATGGCAACGTTTTTCCTTTTGGGCAAAGGCTAGGAACATAGATCCCTTCACTGCTCCAATACACTCTGTCTTGGATTTCCTAGCTGAAATCTTTCATTCAGGATCTTCTTCCTCCACAGTAAAAGTTCAGCTAGCAGCCATTTCAAGTTTTCACATAGGCTTGTCGGACTCCAGTATTATGTCCCATAAGCTTTGCAAGGCATTCCTCAGAGGTATCTTTTTACTCAGGCCCCCGATCAAAGACCCCCGACCACAGTGGGATCTAAACTTAGTTTTAGCATCCTTGATTCTCCCTCCCTTTGAACCTGCGGCCTCCTGTTCATTGAAGTTACTTTCCTGGAAGACACTCTTCCTAGTCGCCATTACATCTGCTAGGAGAGTATCTGAACTTCATGCCCTCTGCATTTGTCCTCCTTATTTAGTGTTCCATAAAGACAGAGTTTCTCTAAGAACTAACCCGTCTTTTTTTACCCAAGATGGCTTCTCAGACAAATTTAAATCAAGCTATTGATCTTCCAGTTTTCTTCCCTAATTATTCAAACAAGGCGGAGCAAAAACTACATTGTCTGGACGTTCATCGTCAACTCCGCTACTATCTGGACAGAACTAAACAAATCAGGAAATCTGATCAACTATTCTTATCTTATGCAGAGACTAGAAAGGGCCTTCCGGTATCCAAGGTGACCCTGTCTAGGTGGCTGTCTTCTGTGATTACCTATATTTATCAACTCAGAGGTAAAGAATTGACTACTAGGCCAAGAGCCCATTCAACCAGAGCGCTAGCTACATCAGCAGCCTTTCAAGCTAGAGTGCCAATAGACACTATCTGTGCGGCAGCCACTTGGGCCTCTCCTCATACCTTTGTTGCACATTACAAATTGGACATGGCCTCCAGAAACAGGACAAATTTTGGTTCCACCGTTCTCAAGAGTCTGTTCCAATGAGCCACCCAGGATAAAGGTGCTAGGGACGCGGTCCCATCAAGCAAGAATGAAGGCGAGATTGACAACTTAACATTGAGAAGTTATGTACATACCATAACGTTCCAGGTTAGTTGTCTTCTCTCGCCTTCTTTCTTGCGTCCCGCCCACCATCCCCCTAGCCTGGACAGACTGAAGGTTTTTCCCCTTCTTCCAAGGGACCTTACCTTGCACTATTCCAAGCCCAGACAGTTGGTCCTGGGGTAGATTCAGCTTCAGGTAGTGATATTTGGGGAGTTCTCCTTTCTCCTCCTCAGAGGGGAGATTGAATTGACTATTATTTCTCAGCTACCAAACGAGATCTGGGTAGTTACCACCTAGCATCATGGGATATAGGGTTGCCTCGAGCCAGTAAAATTAGCTCTCGAGCTTTATTATAGGCAGAGTCGGAGCCGAGGTTCGGCTCCGAACCCATCCAGCAAGAAAGAAGGCAAGAGAAGACAACTAACATGGAACGTTATGGTAGGTACATAACTTCTCATTCTTACAAACTTAGAAAGTTGATAGAACACGTTCTGCATTAGTATGAATTTTCTGACGGATATGAAGTCTAAGGCTCAAATGTCTGCCATTATTTTCTTACTTCAGTCCTTAATGATTTGCCAGAAACAATTTTATGAGAAACAGACAAAATAAATGAGACAAATCTGGACAACTGAAAGGTATGACCCCCTTCACCTCACACACACACACACACACACACACACACACACACACACACACACACACACACACACACACACACACACACACACACACACACATGCATACTTACCTACCCTAACCTACCCACTTCTCACACATCCCCACTTGTCAGTTTGTGGTCCACAGCGCAACTGTCTTCCGGAATTCAAATTCCGTGCATGTGGAAGATGAAGAGTTAAGCAATCAGCCACACAGACGCAACAAGTGCTTGCAACCAGTTTTCGGCTTCTGCGTTTGTGCGACCAGACGCAAAGGGCACTCAAAGTAGTACGTTCTTTGATTTTCTAAATTAAAAAGTATCTCACGACTGTTGGGTCACAACCCACACTTTGGGAACCTCTGGTCTAGACAATTCTGATTCTGTATCACAGTTCAAAAAAAAAAAAGAAATCATTCCTTGGTTACACCAATTTGCTCTGAGTATTTGACAAGGGTAGTCTGCAGGGAATTTTTAAAGTCTGACAACTCATGTGTCCACCCCCAAAAAATGTGTTGCTAATTACCTCTTTTCCAACACATCTCCAATATTTGCAATCTACCTGAGGAAAAATAATTTGGAGACTGCTTGAGGTATAAAAATACTTATGTCAACACTTTCAAGCTAAAATCCTAACTCTTGCACATTTGGAAGCCATACATTTTTTTTTCTTTGTGAATTGCTTACCCAGTCTTTTCCCAATTCTTTCTAACCTCCTCTGCTTGTGCTTGGCTCAGTTATCATATAATAATATTTTACAAGTCTGACTAGTTATCCCTTTAACAGCAGCTTCTGTTCTAGATTCTACTAAAACCTTAACCAGTACATGTATTTCATTTAGGACTCCCCTATCCCTCTGCCTGTACTCTGATAAGATATGATATAATCACTGCTTAAACATCTTAAACCAATCCTCGTCCTGTACATGCTCATCACATGGTTAAAACTTTTTCCCTGTACAATACTATCCAAATACTCTCAAACATAATATTCTTAACCCCTTACTGAAACGACAAAAAAAGTTATGTACCTACCATAACGTTCCATGTTAGTTGTCCTTCATCTCACCTTCCTTCTTGCTGTTTGGGTTCAGAGCCGATCCTCGGCTCCGACTCAGCCTACTTCTATAGCTCAAGAGCTATTTACTGGCTTGAGGCTAACCCTTATCCCAGAATGTCCAGCATCAGCATAGATCGCGTTTGTGATAGCGCACACACAAAGTAACCAGTAACCTAAAAACAGATTTACCAAAATAAAGAAGAGTAAACTGTCATAAAATGACCTGGTATGTGAACCAAGAAAAAGGAAATCAGCCAGTGAAGCTACAGTGAGCTCCTCTCAATCCTCCAGGCAGGGGGAAGGGGGGGGGGACGCAAGAAGGAAGGTGAGATGGACAACTAACATGGAATGTTAAGGTAGGTACATAACTTTTTTATGTTCAGTTGTCCCATCTCGCCTTCGTCCTTGCTGTTTGAGACAGTGTCCCTAGCACCTCAAGACCCTGGATGGTTCATTGGAACAGACTCTTCAGAACAGTGGAACCAAAGGAAGCCCTGTTCCAGGAGACCACATCCACTTTGTAATGTGAGATACAGGTATGAGGATTTGCCCAAGTGGCAGCTGCACAAATTGGGTCTATGGACAATTTAGACTGAAAGGCTACAGAAGTGGCTAATGCTCTAGTAGAATGACCTTTTGGTTTTGCAGGTAGATCTTTATGTCTTAAATGATAAATAAAGGCAATGGTCAGATAACCATTTGGATAAGGTCACCTTAGAAACTGGAAGACCTTGCTTATTGTGAGCATAGGAGAGAAATAAATAACTTGTCTGACTTTCTTAGCTCTTTAGTCCTATGGAGGTAAAAACGCAACTGCCTGTGCACATTCAGTTGGTGAAGACTGTATTCTGCCTTGTTGCTATGACTGGAAAAGACGGGGAGGTCAATGGATTGATTTAAATTGTTTTCTGAACAGACTTTTTGTATGAAGGATGGGTTGGTTCTCAGAGAAACTCTATCTTTGTGAAACACCATACATGGAGGACGAACACAGAGTGCTTGGAGTTCTTAAACGCGTCTAGCTGAGGTAATAGCAACCCTGAAAAAGTACTTTAAAAGAAAGAAATTTTAAGGGACATGAAGCTGCTGGTTCAAAGGGAGGCAGAATCAAAGAAGTCAAAACTAAATTGAGATCCCAAGGAGGAGGTGGATCCCTCACTGGGGGTTTAAGAACAGATGTTCCTCTCATGAAGGCTTTGCAGAGCTTATGAGACATTATGCTAGAATTACGAATTCCAATATGAAAATTAGATATAGCAGCCAGTTATACCCTGATGGTAGCAGCAGCCGCACCAGACTGAAAAAGCTCTGCTAGAAATTCTAGACTTTGATGGACTGGGGCTGAAAAGGGGTCTAAGTTTCTAGATTCTGCCCAGTAAGAAAATCTTTTCCATTTGCTAGCACAAGTCTTTCAAGTATTGACTTATGGGAGGAAACAATATCACAAACTGCTGGGGAGATACTTGGAATCCTGGCTAAGGTAGGAAGTGGAGTAACCAAGCTGTGAGCTTGAGAGTCTGAAGGGATTGGTGTAACCTGTCTGACTGATGAATCAAAAGATCTGGTACTGGGTCCAGAATCCAAGGCTGGTCTAGAAGGTGGATGTGCAGGAATGGAAACCATATCTGTAAAGGCCAACAGGGGGCAATGAGGATCATTTTGCAACCCAACAATTTTGCTTTCTGTACGAGTCTTGGAATTAGGGGAAAAGGGGGAAATGCATAAAGGAGTCCCTGAGGCTAATCGTGGACTACAGCATCCCTGGGAGTTTGACCTGGAGGAGGAAGCAGGAAGTAGTAACTGCTGCATTTGTTGTTGAGGGGAATGGCAAATAGATCGCAGCAAGGCTGGCCCCATTTGCGGAAGATAAGGGCCGCAACTTCCTGATTCAGAGACCACTCGTGAGGCATGAGGATAGCCCTGCTGAGCCTGTCCACTATTACGTTGATTTCCCAGGGACATGCGTTGCTGTCAGAAAACGGTGGGAGGAAATCACCCATTGCCATAGTCTGATGGCTTCTCGACACAATGGGTAGGACCTGGTCCCACCCTGCTTGTTGATGTACCACACAACTGACATGTCTGTTTGGATCACAATAGTCCTGGAAGGAAGAGTGTCCTTAAGAGCTTGCAATGCTAGGAGCACCGCTAGATAATGCCCCCCCCCCCCCCGCTATCAGGGAGGCGTCCATTGTCACTGTGGCTACCGGAGGGGGTTGAATGAAAGGTCTGCCCTGAGTCACCAGTGGGGAGACCATCCAACGAGAGGCGTCTTTTGTATGTTTCTGTAATCAGGATCATGCGAAACATAGGTAGTTCCTGGAAGGACCACTGCGTGAAGAGAAGCCACTGAAGGATTCTCATGTGGTAATGCGCTAATGGAGCAAGAAGAATGGCAGCTGCCATAGAGTCTAGAGCTTGCAGGACATGTCTGACTTGAATCTTTCTGCTCTGCATTAGAAGTGACACTTGTTGGCAAATAGAGAAAATTCTTTCCTGAGGTAACCTTGCAAACATCTGTTGTGTGTGTAATTCTGCTCCTATATATGTGACAGATTGACAGGGCAACAAGGTAGATTTTTCAAAATTTACTGTAACGCCTAGTTGGGTGCAGGTTGATATTGTATAATCCCATGCCTCAGAGTTTATGCCTGGTGGTAGTTAGGAGCCAGTCGTCTAGATAGGGAAACACCTGGAATCCTTGACGTCTCAGGTAAGCCATGACTACTGCCATATATTTGGTGAACAATCTGGGGGCTGTGGTAAGAACAAAGGACAGAGCTCTGAACTGGTAATGACTGGCCCCCTACCAGGAAGCGAAGAAATCTCCTGGAGTGTCTGTCCATTTTGATATGGTAGTACACATCCTGAAGATCTATGGAGCACATCCAATTGTCCTGACCCAGAAAAGGGAGAATGGACTGCAGTGTTACTACCCAGAACTTTTCTTCTTGTACAGATTTGTTCAATCTGCTGAAATCCAGTACTGGTCTCCAGTCCCCTGTCTTTTTTGGTACTAAAAAGAATCAAGTTCTGGATCCTAGTTGGTCTGCGGAGACTTCCTGAATAG
Source organism: Protopterus annectens (assembly GCF_019279795.1). Taxonomy (NCBI): domain Eukaryota; kingdom Metazoa; phylum Chordata; order Ceratodontiformes; family Protopteridae; genus Protopterus; species Protopterus annectens. Next base: position 1,099,987,268 of record NC_056748.1, on the reverse strand, counting down.
CTTTTTTTTCTAGCAGTTTTGAGACTTGAATGACTGCTTGATCTCTTAGAGTGTGTGGGACATCTGGGATGGACTGACTCTACAGGGGGTTGATGGAAGGGAATTTTGTAACCTCCGGATATGATAGATAGTACACATCTGTCTCTTGTTATATTTTGCCAGGCTTTTGGGTACAGTGAAAGTCTTCCCCCAACTGCCTCCAGAAGTGAGCAGTCGTGAAACCCATCAGGAATGCTGGAAGGGTTTGGCAGAGAAAGTTTCTCTGTCACCCTGATTTTGCGATCCCCCTCTGCCACGAGGGTGGCATCTGCCATTGTTGTTGTTTCCCCCTCTGCCTCTGGGGGGAAAAAAAAAAATCACCATGTGCGTCAGACAAGGGTGCCTGGGATTTTCGAAACCACATCTTTACACCCCTCTGACCTTTGGGATAAGGTCTGTTAGGAGTGAAAAAACAGACTCCCACGGCAGAAAGAGTCTTGCCTTCCTGCTCACACCTGGTAAGCGTGTCTTTCACCTGAGGCCCAAAAAGCGAGGAACCATTAAAGGGAGTATTTGTGAAGGATGCTAGAAAGGGTTCCACAAATTGACACAGCTGTAGCCAAGCATGTCTCCTGAGAGCCACTCCTGTACCTGTGGCTCTGCTCGCTCCATCGGCTGCATAGGAAATAAGCCTCATGGAGGAGTTGACTACTGAATTAACAGTCGCAAGCTGGAAACTATTTTGGCTGATGCTCCCTCAGCTGTAGGATATCTACAAGCTCTTTTAGGAGATCCCTTTGAAGTCATGTAAAATGAGAGATGATTCAGGGACCTCATGGAGAAGGTTGCTGAGGAAAACATTTGCTTCCCATATCTGTACATCGTCCTAGACTCTGTTTGGTGGATGGACAGAAAGTTTCTGCTAACTCTTTCTTGGTGGCTGCTGCTACCACCATGGCATCAACTGGCACATCTTTAGTGAGAAATTGTCCTGGGGAGCTGTTATGAATTTATTTGGTCTCCTCATAGTAGGTTGCACAGAATCCGGAGCTGACCAAGCCTTTCGAGCCACTACAGACATGAGTGGATCGAAAGGTGGAGGGTCGGGAGCCAAATGCCTCCAGGTATACAGACTCATCCTCGGTAGGGTCTAGAGAAGACCAGCCACCACTCTGCCTAAGCATTTCAAGGATGTCCGAAAAAGAAACCTCTTCTGAGTGGGACCCTTCTGATTCATCCAGGTCTGTATCTGAGGTGACAGACTCAGGGGAGTCTAGGTGCTTCCTCTTGCACTTCTTCCGAGGCCTCCCCTGATCACTCAGAAGAGCCACCCTGGAAGAAGAGGGGGCCACCCAATAGGGTGTCCTGGGGCATAGGTTTCCTATGCTTCTGGCCCGGAGGAGGAGCAGAGGTAAGCACAGGCACCACGAGGGATGGAGCCGATGGGGCTGATTGGGCGGTCGCCTGAAACAGCCCTCTCTGCATGACCTCGAAGGTATCCTGACCCAGAGGCAAAGAAAGCTCCGGCTCCGAAGAGATGGGAGTCTTTCTCCGCGTCGAGGGCGACTGCTCCAAGGCCTATGTGGGAGCAGAGCTCACCTGCGCCGAAGCTCCGAAAGGGAGAGCAGGGTCGGACAAGGGTCCAATGCCACTTCCCCCCTCGGAGCCAACGAGAGAGCTTTGGCGCCCAGATCCCTCGATGGACGGAACAATAGAGGTGATCAGAGCAGACGTCGGAACCGAAGAGGAGGTGATCGGCCCGGTCGGTTCTACTATCAGCACGTCCATGGTCTCCAGCTCCGAACTAAGTGTAGTCGGAGGAAGAATGAAGATAGAGGCAGATGGAGCCGCAACCTGCTGAGGTGGGTTGGAAAGTAATTTCGCAAGGGCCTGTGATTTAAACAGCCTGCTGACTACTCTCTCCACATCCTGAACCGATAACCTAGGAGGATCGAGAGGAGTGGGATGAAGAGCGATGACTGCATTCACTTCCTAGTAAGGGTGACTGTGGCACCAAGCGGATCGGCTCCAATGAAGAAGACCTTGCTCGCTTGTGGCTCCGAGACAGCTCCGAGGTAGCAGTTGGAGCCAGGGGAGGAGTTGTCTTGTCGATGCTAGTCAGCAACGACAAACTTGGTTGTTCAAGCCCAAGAGTCTGTTCCGAAGATGGAGCCGATGTCTTGACAGACTTGGAGGATTTCACTGGCTGAGAACCTTGTGGTTTCAATAATCCTTGAAGGATTAATTTGTTTTTGTGCTCCTGCAGGACCCTTGGACTAAATGCATGACAGATGGAGCAGGAGTCCTGCAGGTACACCGCCCCTAAACAAACAGCTAGTGTGCCCATCTGTCAGACATTTTCTGACAGCATAAGTCACACGTTTTGAAGCCAGAAACTTTGGCCTCTTTAGACATCAACAACTAAACTAAGAAGCAAACAGTCCATTTAAAATAAAGAAAGTAGAGCCTGTAACTTAAACGGCTGTCCTAAGGGGGGGGGGGGCTCTCTAATTTAAACGAGTTCAGGGGAAACAAAGGCCTGCGAGTATGGAACGACGGCCAACAAAGCACAACACAAGAAAAGGCGATAGACAAAAACTTGTTAAATTTTGAAGAATAAACAATAATAGAAAAAACTATAAGCCTGAGCCAGTAATGAAGCAACCTAGCAGCTGAAGCGGCAAACGAGATCTGGGTAGCTGATGCTGGGCATTCTGGGATAAGGGTTAGCCTCGAGCCAGTAATACCTCTCGAGCTATAAAAGTAGGCAGAGTCAGAGCAGAGGATTGGCTCCCAACCCAAACAGCAAGAATGAAGGCGAGATGGGACAACTTAACATCAATATTTACATACAACTTCTGCCTGTGTGTTCTCTTTAGTAGTAACTTCACCTCTGTAAAATGCTGCTATATATATATATATATATATATATATATATATATATATATATATATATATATATATATATAAATTTAACTATTTGTGTATACATGTAAATGAAAAAATAACTACTGTGCCTAACCAGAACTTAAGTATATTGCAATGTAAGCAAACAGCTTTTCCCTCCAGGTCTTAGCTGAAAATGGGCATTATCCAATCGGACTTGTCCAGTAAACAAAGACATATCAAACCTCAATACGGAAGGCAATCACTAGCCTGCAATTCAAACATATTCTTGGCATCTTCCCATTCTGTTGCCCCCCCACCCCCATTTCCTCCCAATACCTTGACTCCTTTGTCTGTTTCCTCCAGTAAATTATAATGTTCTAAATGTTAATCTAGAAGCAACACACAGTAATCCTACAAAACCCAATCTTGCTTGAAGACGGCCCACTAGACTAGCAAGACTAATTCCACTAACAGTACAGGCATATAACCTTAAGTAGGCCAAATGGGGGCAACGTCAAATAAAACTAACAGGAATAAAGTTGACATACTCCAAAAACAGAATGCAGAGCACAACAGTTCAAACAGAGCTCTCCAAGTCTCCAGTAATGTAAACTTGCATGACTTTAAACCAATAAAAAAATATGCTGAACCACAAGCTACAATACATTTACTAGAGTAGAACTTCTGGATATCGCGCTTCACTTGGGTAACCTGCTCATGTTTTGCAGTTCTAGATACATAAACAATTTGCTACTCAACTCAGATGATGACTTCAAATGGCTTTATTAGTTATGAAAAATTCTTAAAAGTCTAGAGGAATTAATCTGAAGAACAAACCCCAACCAAATCAACTGTAAAGGAATAGGGAGACTTAGTCTTGCAATCCACCTCCATAACTGGCTTCAAAAGAGAGGACTTAAATTTGCTCCACAAGTTTCACTGAGGTGCACTGACCTTAGAATTTACATTAAATAGGGAGAGTTACAGCCAAAAACTCCACCCCAAAAGTAAAACTCGCTTCAATTCACTGTTGTTCTGAACTCCTTTATACGTTCAAACCTGTGGGGTGCGATGAATGGATGCTGCACTTTTGCCGGGAACAGTTGGCATGTGTAACTCATGTCCCTACTGCAGCCACTCCTGTTTTACAGTGGTACAGGAGTGAGTTAACTCCAGTGTAAAAAGACTCATTTTAAAAAGCAAAAGGAACAGTTCACAATTCTTTCACACAAAGCAGAAAATTAAGACGGTTCATTTAAGGCATAAATTATTTCATGCTCAAGCAGCACACACAAGTGGAAAACTACTTGAAATATTTTGCCACAGCATAAACAAGACACATGCAAAATTACTACAGGAAAAACCAAAGCTCTTTCATAACGCTGGTTTTACTATTTTAGCATACTGCAAAAAAATTCATTCAAGTCCAATGCAATGGCCATGCTTTAAGTTAAAAACACTGGGTGAAGTAATGTCTCTGGCCCAGTTCACACTGCAACAGTTTACAAATCCAAGTGTTTCACTATACAACATGTTAAAAAGGGTCAATATCTACACAACTTCTATTCATTTCCAGCACTCATTGTTCAACACACTGCACAGCCAACAAGGGAAATTCTGCACAGGAGTCAGATGCTCAAATCTGAAAGTCTTAACACACATCATAACTCAGCAAACAGTAAAAATCCCGGTGCTTACAGGGATAAAAGCATTAGTGAGTCACACAAACAGGATTGCTCAAGTTGTGTTCTCTCCCACGGTGTCACAAAGGTACAACCTGTTCTAGGTCACATTACAGACCTACAATTCATATACACTGATAGAGAAACTACTTGAATTTATCTATGTTAGCACCCCAAACTAAGGCTACTGAGCTATATGGCTGCTAGCACAGTTCTCAAGACATTAGCTTGTAAGACATTACACAAGTACATTTTTGCACTCACTAAGGTAATTGGCAGCCTGAACTTAGCTGGAAAAAACACAACGGACATGGAAAGCAGTCAAGTCAGGCACATAAGCAGATCTTGAGAACTATTTTATCATTTAATTAGGATGCATCTTAACTTTCTACAGTACAACTGCTGATGTGACCCCCCCCCCCAAAAAAAAAATACACAGGGTTCAGCTCTAGCCTGTGCAAGTCTTGCATCAGGAGAGAGAATGCATGACCAAATACACAAACATTAAGCGTCGCTCTCCCTATCAAGTCTTTTCAAAATACAAAAGAACAAAAACGTGTAATAAACTACCCACTGTGATGTAAAATGCTCAACCAAAAAAAGGACAAAATTAAAAATATACATTTTCTAGCTTCCCCCATTGTGGTCCTTAACTTCAAAGCGAATAAACTCTCATTACACTGGAGTCATACTTCTCCAGAGAGACTTGAACAAATGCAGAAAGTATCATTTACTTACACCACATGTGTACGTGTGTGTATATACATATAGATATATACACACATATACAAATGACAGAAAGAAATGTGTATTACATTATATAAATGTATATACTATATTACATATTTATATTATACAGAAATTATGGAATATATATATATATATATATATATATATATATATATATATATATATATATATATATATATATACACACATATATATATATATATATATATATACATACATATACACACACACACACACACACACACACACACACACACACACACACACACACACACACACATATAACACAAGTTTATACACATCCTTTAAGGGGTTACTTTTTGGGGGGGGGGATAAAAAGGCAGCTCCCCTCCAGCAGACCAACACCCACACATTTTTGTGCTTAAGGAAGGCCTTAGGTTTATGGGTCTCCAGCTTTTTTTTGGGCCAGTACTAACATACGGACATGAAAAGATAGGGTGCCTCTTCAAATAGTGGATTTTTTCCTTTGGCAAACAAACTTATTAGTTCTTCCAGAGAGGTCATAGACCCCAAAAGTCTGCCAACTACACAGTCTAGACTTCTGCACATAGTACCCAAACAATACAATACTGATGCATATGAAAAGGTTCCAACTGGGATCCTCCAGTACTTGTGGCATTAATGTTGTTCTGTTCACTGACAGTACAGGCAGATGTTAGAGCATGGATCTTGGCCAATAACTTGACATGAAATGTACACCAATTATGACCGATATGGTGAAATACAAACCATGAGGGACAAAAAAAGTAAAATCCTAGGAAAGCAACCAGGTACATGAAGTTACAGGATGTTGGGTGAAAATCCAAATCTACTGAAAAAAGCCACACACTATAGCCAATCAAGCATCCATTAGGGTGAAGGGAATTCCCCCAACCTGTTAACAGACCTCCTTTTTCATCCAACAGTCTCACTCAAAAACATTTTATTTTGCCGAGAACATGGTCTCAATCTGTGGCATTGCATGTGTTATTCTCAAAGCAGAACTTCAGCCGGACCCATTTCTCCTACCCACTTGGCTTACAATCAGTGAGGTTACTCTTAAGGCAGTCCACGACCAAAGCCATGACGTCTGACACTCATCAGTAGTCGTACACTAACAGACCAATCCTTCTCACTTGCTAGACTTCATGCGCAATTTCTGTGTGCTTCAGACAAAGTACAGTTGTGTACACCTACCATAAATGTAGATGTTCGAGTGTCTTCACTATTGCAGTCATGACTGTAGGGGTTCTCCCCTGCAGGCAGGCAGCCCCCGGTCGGCCATAATCCCAAAGTCTGGGTCCGGCGTCGGCTGTTCATCCATGCTCCCTGACGTCAGAGCGCCAGGAGTACAAAGTTGACAGCCGATGCCATCTTCTCCAGTTTTTCTTGCCCCAGATGTCAGAAGTCCCAGAATGAAAAAGGTCCCATAACCTTTGCAAATGCACCTCAGAAGAATGGTGAAAAAAAGAAATACACAAAAGTAAAAACAAGAGGGGACAGGAGGGAGGGAAACCCAGACTGCAACACTGAAGACACTCTAACATCTACATTTATGGTAGGTGTACACAACTGTACTATGTTCATCGTGTTTCACTGTTGCAGTCATGACTGTAGGGTAGAATCCCAAAGCTGAAAGAAAGGGAGGTGGTCATAAAGAGGAAGGGGCGGCTAAAAGGCCCTGCAAGACTGCAGAGGCAAAGCCTGCCCTAGACTTAGAGTAGAGAGGTAGATTGTAGTGCTTAGAAAAAGTATGCACTGAACTCCAAGTTGCAGCTTCCAAAATGTCCTTGGTAGGAACTCCCCTGAGGAAGGCCGCAGAAGTGGCAGCAGCTCTGGTGGAATGAGTCCGTATACTCCCTGGGATTTGCTTTTCATGGTGAGAATAACAAAATCTGATTCCATGAGCAATACATTTAGAAATGGTCTGTTTTGAAATGGCTTTACCCTGGGAACTTGAAGCATAAGAAACAAACAATTGTTCTGATTTTCTGATGTCCTTGGTTCTGTTCAGGTAAAAACGTAGTTGTCTGTGTACATCCAAGGAATGCAAGATCCTTTCCCCTTTAGAGGAGTGGGGAAAAAGGTTGGCAAGTGGATAGTTTGATTTAAAGCCACTTTGGAAACCACCTTAGGCATGAAGGTAGGATTAATCCTCAAAGATACCCTGTCTTGATGAAAAATAATATAAGGTTCCACAGCCATAAGAGCTTGTAACTCTGAAACTCTCCTGGCAGAGGTTAAGGCTAACAGGATAGCTGTCTTCCAAGATAAAAACTTGATGTCAGAAGAGGCAGCAGGCTCAAAAGGAGGCAAGGTTAGTTTTTCCAAAACATAGTTGAGATCCCAAGCAGGAATGGGAGGAGATCTAGGAGGTCTTAAGTTCTTAGCTCCTCTGAGAAACTGTCTCATGAGCTTGTGGGAAAAGATGGGAGGGTCTGTATTATAAAGAGCAGAAATAGCAGAGGCATGTATCTTAATGGAAGAGAAAGAGAGACCCTTATGTAAGAGGATCTGTCAAGTAAAGTAAAATTAAAGTAATGTTAGGAAGAAGAGGATCAGAATCTTCAGCCTGCATCCAGGAACAAAATCTTTTCCATTTTCCTGCATAAGATTTTCTAGTGCTAGGACGTCTGGCTTCTAAAATGACATCCATAACCTGCTTGGGTAGGAGAGGGGAATCAAAGACCCTGGATTAACCAGGCCGCCAGGCTGAGAGTTCTGACATGAGTGTAGAACCTGATCCTGATGTTGGGACAGAAGGTTCGGAGACTGAGGTAAAACCCAAGGGGGCTCCAGGCATAGGTTTTTAGAGTTGGATACCAAAACTGCCGAGGCCAATTTGGAGCCAGCAAGATTATCATCTTGGGCTTGTCCCGTTTTATCTTCAATAAAACCCGTGGAAGAAGAGGAAGAGGCGGAAAGGCATATCCCGAGAGGTTCCTCCAACTGAATGACAGGGCGTCCACTTTCCAAGCTTCTCTGTGGAAAGTCCTGGTGCAAAAATTCTGTAGTTGATGATTGAGATGGGATGCAGAGAGGTCTATGTGAGGACATCCCCAGACTGCTGTTATCATCCTGAATATTTTGGTGTCCAGCATCCACTCGTGTGGATCTGAAAGGTTTCTGCTCAGACTGTCTGCCAGGAAGTTTTGTTTCCCTGGTAGAAACTGAGCTTGAAGATCCAGATTGCAAGCTAGAGCTGTGTTCCATAGATCCATGGCTAGTCTGCAAAGGGGGTAGGAATGAGATCCCCCTTGCTTGTTTATGTAACACATAACTGTGGTGTTGTCTGTCCGTATTAGCAGTTGTCCTGGTTGTAAAAGACTCCTAAAGGCCAATAGAGCTTTCTGAACGGCTAACATTTCCTTTAAATTGATATGCAGGTGCTTCTGATCCTTTGTCCAAAGGCCCTGCAAACAAGTGCCCTGAAAATGGGCTCCCCAAGCATAATCCGAGGCGTCCGTGGTTAGAATCTGAGTGGCAGGAGGCAGACGGAAGGGTTTCCCTTTGTTTAGAGCACATGCCCTGGACCACCAAAGAAATTCCTTTTGAAGGCAAGGAAGGACAGAGATCAGTATGTCTAAACTGTGGCAATGCTGAGACCATACACTTTTTAGGTACCATTGTATTTTCCTCATGTGTAGTCTTGCATATGGTATGAGAAGGATGCAGGAGGCCATGTAACCCAAAGCCTGCAGGAATTTCCTTGCAGATAGTTGAGTTAGAGTTGCCAATGTTCTGAAAGTTGAAGTAAGCTTTTGTTTCAAGACAGACAAGAGAAATTGCTGGTATTTAAACATATGAAACTGACGGTTTAAAGCCCTAATGGACAAAGCAGCAGAAGTGTACACCTTTTTGCCCCATCTTTCTAAGGATCGAGAATCCTTTTCAGTAGGAATGGGATTTTTGGCAGAAGCGGCCTTAACTTCCTTAGGACCCTGAGAAATGGTTTCAGGGTCAGCAGACGGGTTCTTGTATAAAAACTGATGGGAATCAGGAATCCTGTAATATCTATCAGGTTTAACAGGAGCAGGAGGAAGAGAGTCAGGGGTTCAGTTAGCCTCCGAAAAGGCATCATCCACAATATCCAAAACAGGAGGAATAGCCGAGGGGTCTATGTTGGGGAAGAAGAAAAATCCCTCAGTCTTTTCTTGGATTCTGAATACTCCTGTCCTTCCCAGTAGAAATGTTCCCTCATTTCATGCAAAGTTTCCCCAAAAGAGAAATCCTCAGGGGGAGAAGCTGAAGGAATGGATTCTTCTGCATCAGAATCTTCATAAGGAGGGAAAGAATATTCCTGATCAGAAGAAGAAACTGAGGAAACTGAAGCCTGATCAGAGGAATCATAATAAACATCCTGCCTTGGCCTTTTGTCTGGAGGGGGATGAGAACCCCTAATCATAGTAAGTAAATCCTCTGCCATCTTGAGTAACTGTTTCTGTGACTTGGGAGCCGGTTCAGAAGAGGCCTGTGTTGAAGTCTTTGATTTAGAAGGAGTCTTTGCCTTTGTCTTTGCTTTTACTAGTAGCTGAGTAGGCCTGAAAACCCCTTCGGAAGCCGGTACCTGCACAGCGGCTCCGGACCCATCCGAAGGAGCATTGTCCGAAGGTCCAGCAACAGAAATATTTAAATGCCTGGTTGGCTCCTCATGAGAGTCCGTTTCGGCCGTCGGTTCTTAAATGGCCGACGACAGGGGCTGCAAAAGCGCCTCACTGACGATGGCCGAACCTGAAGCTGGCTCCGCTTGTGCGCTATCATCAGATTTGGACCTCGGAGGCCTGTCTTTATCCTTGTGATGTTTGTGAACTCCGGTAGCCGGGACCGTATCAGACGACATTTTGTAGTTAAAGCGCCTACCGAAGTAATGAAAAGCAAAATCGTACCTTCGCTTAATTGTACGTTGATTGAATCTAGCACAAAACCGACAACTAGCTACATCGTGGTCAGGGCCTATGCAAGGAATACAGTAAGAATGAAAATCCTTATGAGGTATTTGCTTCCCACATGAAATGCAATTAACTTTTCTGACATCGGAGTGGAGCAAGAAAAAAGTTTCCCCAACGGGGTACTTAGCTTTGAGTGGAGTAGAAAGTCTTCGGACCGAAGAATATCAGAAATATTCGTCAGGAGTCAGCCGACCGGCACTTGCGAACTGCTATCACCGCACGGCAAGAAAGACTGAAGAAGATGGCGTCGGCTGTCAGCTTTGTACTCCTGGCGCTCTGACGTCACGGAGCATGGATGAACAGCCGACGCCGGACCCAGACCTTGGGATTCTTAAACTTAGATTTTGCAATTTTAATTAATTCTTGAAAATTCAACTTGGTCCTTACATGCAGTGCGTTATATGCCAAATACTGTCTATGGTCTGGTGTGTACGTTTTCTTTAAAAGGAGGGGTTGGGGTACAGCAGTACAAATCCAAGTATAAAATAGAAATTTCTGGCTACAAATAAGTGACATCCCTTTGAGTGTGAACTTGACTGTGGGGACTACCTTTTCTCCCACACTTAAAAATCCTTTCAGCACATTAAAACCGATTTAAAATCGCTTTGACCACTTAACCAAGTGTAATGATGCACCCCGTGGGTTAAGGAAGTGCTCCTTTCCAGGAGTGATGAGGCCCTTCACCGCTATGGGCAGCCTTGACTTCCTATGATGTTCACTTTATTGGACATTACTCTTGCTCTGTCATTCAATAACTAGTCCGTGAGCAGCTACGCTGCTCATTTTTCAGCAAAACAAGAAGTTATGTACTCACCATAACGTTCGATGTATGTAGTCCATCTCACCTCACATTCTTGCCCGTGGGTTCGGAGACGAATATCGGCTCCGACTCAGCCAAACTTTTCTAGCTCGAAGTCTTCTATTGGCTGGGCTAAGCAGGTATCCCATGGTGCACTGCTCCATATCCCCGGATCTAGTTTGCTGCAATACTCATTCATACCCCATGCATACACAACATCCAGATAAAAAAAATAAGCTAAAGTAAAGGAAACTCTGTAGATAGAAACCTAACCTCCAGATCCTCCAGGAAGGGGGAAGGTGGGAGGGTAAGTAGGAATGTGAGGCGAGATGGACTACATACATCGAACATTATGGTGAGTACATAACGTCTTGATGTTATGTAGTCCTATCTCGCCTACATTCTTACCCGTGGGACAGCGTCCCTAGCACCTACATCCTGGATGGCTCATAGGAAAATACTCCTGAGTACTGTGGAACCAAAGGACGACCTGCCCCTAGAAACCACGTCCAATTTGTAATGAGAAACAAATGTGTGAGGAGAAGCCCAAGTAGCTGCAGCACATATATCATCCACTGACAATCTGGCTTGATAGGCTGTAGATGTAGAAACAGCCCAAGTACAGTGAGCCTTGACCGGAAATGGCAGATCTTTTCCTCCTGTGTGGTAGGCGAAAGAGATGCAGCTAGATATCCATTTGGAAATGGTGAGCTTAGAGACCGGGGACCCAATTTTGTTTTCCGAAAAGGAGACAAATAGTTGCTCAGACTTCCGGATATCTTTTGTTTGGTGCAGATATAAACGTAAAGTACAGTTTTGTACCTACCATAAATGTAGATGTTCGAGTGTATTCACTGTTGCAGTCATTACACTTGGGTTATCCTGCTGGCAGGCGACCCGCAGTCAGCCAGAGTTCCAAAGTCTTGGTCCAGCGTCTGTTGCTTCTTCCCGGACGTCAGGGAGCCAGGGTTATACAAGATGCAACCGGCGCCATTTTCTTCAGTTTTTCTTGCCCCAGATGTCAGGTGCCCCCAAAAAGATAGGCAATACATATTGCTAACCAAAACATACAGTGAATAAAAAACAATACCCTTATCTACAAGCATATACACATAGGTTGTATATAAGTTGTATAGGATAGAAAGGCATAGATAAGTCCCAGCAAAGTAAGTGGGGATGGAGGGTGGGTAACCTGGACTGCAACAGTGAATACACTCTAACATCTACATTTATGGTAGGTACAGAACTGTACTATGTTCATTGTGTTTCAATGTTGCAGTCATTACACTTGGGTTGAATGCCAAAGCTAAGTTTGGGTGGCTGGGTCTATAAAGGATTTGGAGTGGCTATGAGGCCCTGCAGCACTGCAGTGGCAAAGGCTGCTCTGGATTTAGAGTAAAGAGGCAAGTGGTAATGCTTGGTAAAGATGTGCACTGAACTCCAAGTTGCAGCTTCCAAAATATCCTTGGTTGGTACTCCTCTAAGAAAGGCTGCTGAGGTGGCTGTTGCCCTGGTAGAATGTGGCCTAATGTTGTTAGGCACCGTTTTTCCATGTTGTGTGTAGCAGAAACGGATACAGTGTCCTATCCACTTTGAAATAGTTTGCTTTGACATAGGCTTTCCCTGTGATCCTGCAGCATATGCTGCAAACAGTTGCTCAGTTTTCCTGAAATCTTTTGTTTTGTCGAAGTAGAAACGTAACTGCCTGTGAATGTCCAATGAACGCAGAAGTCTCTCCCCTTTATTCTGGGGATTTGGATAAAATGTTGGCAAGTGAGTAGTTAGTTTAAGAGCCACACTGGATACCTCCTTTGGCATAAATGTAGGGTTTGTTCTTAAGGAAACCCTGTCTTGATGAAAAATGATGACCGGTTCCACTGCCATTAATGCCTGTAGCTCTGAGACTCTTCATGCTGAAGTTATTGCTAGTAGCAGAGCAGTTTTCCATGACATTAATTCTGCTGAATTGGCTGGCTCAAAAGGAGGTAAAGTTAGTTTTTCCAAGACAAAGTTGAGGTCCCAGGTTGGCGCTCTCCGGGGCGGTCTTATGTTTTTAGCCCCTCTGAGGTACTGTCTTAATAATGGATGTGAGAAAATTGGAGGTTCCGTGTTATAATGAGCTGAAATGGCAGAGGCGTGGATCTTAATTTATGAAAAGGATAGGCCTTTGTCCAGCATCTTAGTTAAGTATTGTAATACCTGAGAAATATTTGGAACAAGAGGGTCAAAGCCTTGAGCCTGGTTCCAGGCGCAGAATCTCTTCCACTTTTCTGAGTAGTTTTTCCTGGTGCTGGGCCTCCTAGCCTCCAGAATGACATCCATAACAGCTTTTGAGAGAGGGGTTGGCCACTTGGCTAGGATATCTGCCATGCAGCCAGATTTAAGGTTTTGAGCTGACTGTGCAGGATCTGATTGTTTTGTTGAGTCAGAAGGTGAGGAATTTGAGGTAAAATCCATGCTGGGCCTTGAGCCAAGTTCTTTAAGATTGGGTACCAGTGCTGGCATGGCCAGTCTGGGGCAATCAGGATCATTTTTGGCCTCTCTTGTCTGGCTTTTATGAGTACCTTTGAAAGGAGAGGCAGTGGTGGGAAGGCATAAACTTTTAGGGTTTTCCAGCTGAATGAGAGCGCATCCACTTTCCATGCTTGTGTGTGGCAAGTCCTTGTGCAGAATTTCTGCAGTTGGCAGTTCAGAGGGGAGGCAAAAAGATCTATGTCTGGGCACCCCCATTTGTGTGTTATCATGCTGAATACTTGTGGAATTTACACTTGTGAGGATCCATGATGTTTCTGCTTAAGTCGTCTGCCAGAGTATTTTTCTTTCCTGGCAGGAATTGTGCTTGCAGATTAATTTGATAAGTCAGTGCTGTATTCCACAAAGTCATGGCTTGTCTGCAGGGGGGGTAGGAGAGTGTGCCCCCTTGCTTGTTTATGTACCACATAACTGTGGTATTGTCAGTCTTTAGTAAAAGTTGTCCTGGATGCAGAAGGTCCTTGAAAGCTGCCAGGGCATTTTGTACAGCTAGCATCTCTTTTTGATTGATGTGAAGATGCATTTGGTCTGCAGCCCACTTGCCCTGAATACATTTTCCTTCCATATATGCTCCCCAGGCGTAATCCAATGCATCTGTTGTTAGTGTCTGCCTGGCTGTGGGTAAAGTGAAAGGCTGTCCCTTGTTGTGGTCGCCTGCCAGTTGGATAACCCAAGTGTAATGACTGCAACAGTGAAACACGATGAACATCTGTCTGTGTACATCCAATTGATGAAATTTAAATTCTATCTTGTTTGAAAAATGAGGAAAGAATACAGGCAACTCAATGGATTGATTAAGATTAGACACGGAAGCCACTTTAGGAAGGAAAGAAGGGTTTGGTCTAAGAGAAACCCTGTCCTTATGGAATATTAAGTATGGAGGTTTGATAGAAAGGGCCTGAATTTCTGAAACTCGCCTTGCTGAAGTGATTGCTGTTAAGTAGGCTGTTTTCCAGGTCAAGAATTTCAATTCACAAAAAAACTCCAGCTATACTCTGTCGCATATCGTCTACTCAGAGGCGATCTCTGCTTAACATACAAGGCCATGTCAAACCCAGAGCTGTTGGACATGCTACACTTAAAGAAATCCCAATCCCTCAGAGCTACACGCTCCAGGGATCTAAACCTTGTCATCACAATAAACAAAACATGTTGGAGGGATAGGTTCCTGACCCAGAGACTCCCCAGACTCTGGAATAGATTGCCCATACATGTCAAGCAGAGTGCCTCTTTGGACCTCTTAAAGAGGAACCTTGACGACTGGATGGGAGAAAGGAAATTCACCCCAGGGATCACGTCAGTCGCCCTGCTAGACAGGGGTCCAGGAAAGTAAATAATGTGGGAAGAAATATTCAGGGAATTGTTATGGCTAGGCTTGTATAGGCCCTAGGGCTGATAGCCTAGTACTAACCTATGAACCTATGAAGTAGCTGCAGGCTCGAAAGGTGAAGTAAGGGCTTGTAGAACAAAATTGAGATCCCAGGGCATGATAGGTTCGGAGACTGGGGGACGGAGTAAAAGAGTACCCTTCAGGAACGCCTTGCAGAGTGTATGAGACATGAAACTAGGCTTATTAGCAACATGAAAATTTGAGATAGCTGTCAACTGAACTTTGATGGTAGCCGATACGGAACCCTGATGGAAGAGCATAGACAAAAACTCCAAGACTGAAGCAACTGGGGCTGTGTAAGGATCAATTCCTTGGGTATGCGCCCAAATAGAAAACATCTTCCATTTGCTAGAATAAATCTTCCTAGTAGAAGGCTTATGAGAGGAGGATAAAATGTGAACCACTGCCGGTGAAAAATTATGAAGCCTGACTAATGATGGAAGTGGAGTAGCCAGGCTGTCAACCGGAGGGTCATCAGAGAGGGGTGGAACTGTCCCGACATGTGTGTCAGTAAATCTGGTTGAGGGTCTCCAAGGAGTGTCCACAACGTATGGTTGAAGAAAGGGGAACCAGACTTGAGGCCAGTGTGGAGCAATCAGAATCATTCTGCTTCCCAAGGATGGCGCTTTCTGAATCAGCTTTGACAGCAAGGAAAATTGAGGGCCAATCGTGAACTAGAGTGTCCCTGGGCGACTACCCCTGTGGGGGGGATCAGTGAGAAGTAGCTACTGCATTTTGCATTGAGGAGGCTGGCAAAAAGGTCACAGCAAGGCTGACCCCATCTGCTGAAGATTCGTTCTGCAAATAGATGATTCTGGGACCACTCGTAAGGCATCAGAATAGCTCTGCTTAGCCTGTCCGCAATCACGATAGACTTCCCAGAAATGTGCGTTGCCACCAGAAACCTTTGGGAAGTTACTGCCCACTGCCACACTCGCATGGCCTTTCTGCACAGGGGGTAAGACCTGGTTCCCCCTTGCTTGTTTAGATACCACACTACTGACATGTTGTCCGAGTGTATTGCAATCGTTCCTAGAGGTAGAAAGCTCTGAAGTGCCTGCAACGCAAGTAGCACTGCTCTCATCTCTAGGACATTGATATGCAGATGTAGCTCGTGATCTTGCCACGTGCCTTGGACTGTCCTGCCAAGATAATGGCCCCCGCCCACCCCATCTGGGAGGCGTCCGTGGTCACTGTGGCAACTGGGATGGGTGGAACGAAGGGCCTTCCCCAGTCCAAATTGCGGTTGCAAAGCCACCAACTGAGATCCCGTTTGCATCTGTCAGAGCAAAATGGGGTGAGAAAGAGGAAATTTTTGGAGACCATTGAACAAAGAGGGACCAACATAACTGTTGCTGCCATGGTCCCCAGGAGTTGGGAGAAGCCATCTTGCCTTCGCTTTCCTCAGGGGCATCAGATGTGTATCTGTTGTTGTAAAACTGATCCTCTCCTGTGGTAAAAATGCTCGCATTTGAATGGTGTCTAATTCTGCGCCTATAAAGGTGACACTCTGCGAGGGAAACAAAGCAGATTTTTCCCAATTTAGTGTTATGCTCAACTGTTGACACAGAGTGATGGTAGCGTCCCTGGTTTGGACTAGTTGCTGCCTGGTGGGGGCGGTAAGGAGCCAGTCGTCCAGATACGGAAACACTTGGAATCCCTGACGTCTCAAGTGAGCAGTCACCACCGCCATACACTTGGTAAACACCCTGGGGACTGTGGTGAGACCAAAGGGGCAGGGCTCGAAACTGGAAATGACTGGCTCCCAGCCAGAAGCGTAGGTAACTCCTGGATGCCCTGTCCATTTTGACATGGTAGTAAGCATCCTTGAGGTCGATGGAGCACATCCATATCTCCTCTCCCAACAATGGGAGAATCGATTGTAGTGTGACCATATGGAACTTGGACTTCTGTACATAGTTGTTCAGTTGGCTGAGATCTAATATGGGTGTCAAGTCCCCTGTTCTTTTTGGCACCACAAAGAATCTTGAGCAAGTCCCTAATCCGATTTGGTATGAGGGGACACGCTGGATGGCTTCTTTTCCTAGCAGCTTTGAAACCTCTGAGGCTGCTTGATCCCTTTGACTGGGTGGAACGACTGGGATTTTTCTGATTGCAGGGGGGTCTGATGTAAATGGAATGAGATAACATCCGGAAATTATTCGTAATACCCATCGGTCCTGGGTGATGCTATCCCAGGCTTCCAGATATAACTAAATTCGACCCCCGACTGGCTCCGGATAAGCACAGCCGGGCACTCCCTCAGGAATGAGAGTAGGGAGAGCCACGAAAGGAATCGCGGTCTCCCAAATTGCAGGGGTCCCCTCTGCCTCTAGTGCGGCGTCTCCCTGAATAACCTCCCCCTCCTCTGCCTCTGGAGGGGGACTCGCCCCGTGCGGCAGGAAACAAACCTCTGATTTCTTGAACCACATCTTCCCACCACACTGGGGCTTTGGGTAAGGCCTAGAAGGAAGGGAAAAACGGACCCTTACGGCAGACAGGGTCTTTCCCTCTTGCTCGCACCTGGTGAGGGTGTCTTTTACTTTGGTTCCGAACAAAGAAGAACCATCAAAGGGGGTGTCAGTGAAGGAAGACTTGAAGGCCTCCGCGAAGTGACAAAGGCGCAGCCAGGCTTGCCTTCTAAGGGCGACTCCTGAGCTTGCTGCGCTACTCGCTCCCTCGGCTGCATACGAAATGAGCTGCATGGAGGAGTTGACAATGGAATTGAGGGTAGACACCTGGGCATTAACCGTGTGAGCCACCACCTCAGGGACGTTACCCGCAAGAGTATCTCAACTCCTTGAGGAGATCTCTCTGGAGTCGAGTGAAATGTGACAGATAGTTCAGCGACCATAAGGTAAAGGTTGCTGACGAGAGGGTACCCTTCCCGTACCGGTCCATGGTCCTAGACTCCTTGTTATGAGGATGGACGAAGGAAGAGGTCTCTGCCACTTCCTTCTGAGTGGCCGCCGCCACCACCATGGCATTTACAGGGACTCGTTTGGACAGAAACTCCTTACACTGCGGAGCAGAAAGAAACTTGTTGGGACGCCTGGGTACAGGCTCCACAGAATCAGGGTTTTCCCACACCCTTCGACAGATCAAATCTAGGAGATAAAAGGGTGGGGACACCCAGGAGGTGGAGGGCTGAGCACCAAAGGCCTTAAGGAATACAGACTCCTCCTCGGAAGGGGCTTTGGACGGCCAGTCACCGCTTTGTTTCAGTATCTCCAGGATATCGAAGAAGAAATCATCATCAGAGGATGACTTGGGGGACCCCTCCAATTCCTCGAGGTCAGTATCAGAGGTGAGGGACTCATCCTGGGAGTCTATGTGCTTCCTCTTGCACGTTTTCTTTCTAGGGGGCACCTCAGGCACGAACTCTGAAGGGCCCTCAGAAAGCTGGGGACCACTCGTGGGGGTATCCCTAGGCCTTGGTGCTCTGCTGTCCATGGATAGGTGGTGATCAAAGGCTCTCACCGGAGTGGTGGGGGACAGAGTGACCGACCCGCCTGATGCAGCTGATGATCTGGCCAGCGCAGTCCGCATGACCTCGAAGGTAGCCCCCCCCCCCCCGAGTCCGAGGACCATCCAGCCTCCGAGACCACGATGGAAGTCTGAGTTCCCCAAGCCGAGGCACCGAGAGGGAGACTCGGAACCGAAATGTGTCCCGAAATGTCCCCCTCAGGCGCGACTGAAGAATCCAGAGTCCCGAACCGCAAGGACGGAGCCGATGTCAGTACCGATAGGGCCGGAGGGGCCATCGGAACCGGCCTAGGAAAGTACAGTTTTGTACCTACCATAAATGTAGATGTTCGAGTGTAGACACTGCTGCAGTCCAGGTTACATCATCACACGGCACGGAACACTCCGGCTCCGAAGACAGATGCGCTCGGAGGAGGAATGATCGAAGAAGGGGTCGGGACGGGGTCCGGAGCCGAAAACAATTTTGCCAAAACTGGTGACTGGAGGAGCTTCTGGCCCACCCTATCAGCATCCACATCCGAAAGGGTCCTGGAGGATTTGGAGGACAGGGAGGGAGATCGAGATCTCCTCTTAGGAGAAACTGGTCTGAGACTGGGCGATCGGCTCCGAAGAGGTTCCAATATAATTGGAGCCGACGCCGGTTCCATCAACACGGACACCTCCTGCGGCCCAGAGGACAGTGGAGCAGAGGAGGTCGATGCAATTTTTGTGACTTTCTCCGGAGGCTACGATGAAGCTAACGGAGCCGGAGATCTCTTTTTAGACTTGGATGACTTAAGACTTAGCACTGGGAGAAGAATCCAAGGCCTCTTCGAAAGGGGGTTTCAAGAGTCCCTTTAAGATCAGCTTATTCTCTCTCTCTCTTGGAGCACTTTGGGACTAAACGCATGGCAAAAACTGCAGGACTCCTGCAGATGAATGGCTCCCAGGCAATAAACACAAATAGAATGCCCATCGGTGATGACATTTTGTACCCGCATTTAGTGCACTTTTTGAAACACAAAGGTTTGTGCTCCTTGGAATCTTTGGACATTTTTCACAACAAAACACCAACAACGCAACCCAAGAAACGGTCTGACAAGAACTCTCAACACCACAAAAATGTGGGAACCAGTTATGAACTGTAACAGTACACACACACTAGAGACACACACCGAGACAACTATGTCAAAAACCTCTAACTAAAACGGTTAATGACCACAAAGTAAGGGAACAGAAACCAAACCTCTAACAAACGGTTTAGCGCGAACAGACAGGACAAAAGGACTAGGTCCTCTAACTGAAACGGGCCTAGCCCGAGGGAACAGTTCGTGGGATACCACAGCACAAGCACACTACCAAAAACCTAAACACTAAAAACAATAGCTATGAAAATAGCTTTTTGTTTATGAACAAATTTTTTTTTTCAAAACAAGAAAAAAAGGTACTTGGCCACAGCCAAGAGCGAGACCACGTCCGAGCTACATGAGCGGCAAACGAGATCTGGGGATATGGAGCAGTGCACGAAGGGATACCAGCTTAGCCCAGCCAATAGAAGACTTCGAGCTAGAAAAGTTTGGCCGAGTCGGAGCAGATATTCGGCTCCGAACCCACGGGTAAGAACGTAGGCGAGATAGGACTACATAACATCTTATAAATCTTGGTGGTCCTCACCTGCCTCAACTTCTGTAAATTACATGCTCTGTTCTCAGATAAGAAACCGTTGGTACCGCATCTACTCAAATTCTTGGTTCTATACAACCTCTCAACTATTCTAAACTTTACTGCCCCTACAACTGCATTAGAATAAATGCCACTGCTACACCAAATATAGCACGGTGCAAAACCAAAGCTGTAAGTACACAATGCTGTGTAAAGGGGAAACTCCAGTAGAATATGCTAACATTTTACGATTTAAGGATGGAAATGTGGCAATCCCCCTCTTGTGGGCAGGCAGCTGATGGTACTAATTCAAGTGCCCATTTATTAAACTGTAGCCATCAGGTGTATGACATTAACCAGTATCATTACTGCTTTTAAAGTAAAGGATGGCATAAATAAACATCAACTGCAAGCCCAAACAAAACATGTTCACAGTACTACCACTGAACTGCTACTAAAGGCAGTAGGTTTTTCCACAAACCCCATTAACATACCTGTACACAAATATAAAAGTTTACAGGCCATGGAAGCTCTTGGGACATTATCTGAAAAAAACACATGCAATTTTCACTTTTCCACATGATGAAACTCTAGAATGCGTTTAGTGGACTTGTTCTTCTAAAACTGCAAGGAATTTTTACAGGTCATCACCACCAGTTTATTGATAAAAATCTGGACTTAACTAAACATTGCTGTGTAGTAATAAAAAGGGAATCATGCATAAAGCACTCTGGGAAATATAGGATTAAGTCACAGCAAGCACTAGGAAGAAGTCATTCTCTGAGAACAAACAGTGGCACTAAGAGGTTAAAAACTCACTTGCCTCTGAAGTTGTCAGTGATTGCAGTTCTTCACTAGTACATATAACCCATTACTGAAAAATAAGAACTAAAACTGCAGAGAATTATTAGCCCTTTACAGATAGGCCAACTTAAACATGAGTGACAAAATAAGAACTAGAAGTCATGAAACTGACTTTACTTTCACATCATTTTGCCATTTTCTTGAACTTGCCAAATCACGATCCCACAGCTTACAATTAGTGGGGAATAAACCCATAAGTGACAGGTCATGCCATTAAATGGCAAATTCTCAACTCTAGCCACTCAATGTATTAAAAGAACACTGGCAATCATATGTCCTACTACAATACCCTGAAAGCACCTAAAATACTAACATGCAAATAAATCAATCCTTTCAAGGGAACCTCTAAGTCAAACTACAGAGAGCAGCATCTTCAAAAACAGCTTTTCACTTGCAAAAGTGTGCATTTTCAGGAAGGAAACTAAACGGATCTGTTGGCAGTGGTACTAGTGCACACTGGCCACAGCACAATGCATACCTATATTTTACTGCAATGCGAGTGGGATGCTGTACAACAGCAAGCCGGAACACATTACTATGTCAAAGGTGGCATAAAACAGGCCAATCACAGGTGAGGGCATAAAGTGACTGCTTGGCAGTGGTTGGTCTGTTGATGAAATTTTCTCACAAGTTAGGTGAACTGGCTTGGTATGGGGTGGGACACTACAGTGTGCAATAGCAATTAGGTGAAATAAGCTGATGTGACAACTTCTTGAACGTTCAAGGAAAACATCTAAGGGGTATACAGAAGCTGGCTACCTTTTAGGGGGCTGGCAGCTAGAGAGCCAGTGCATTACAATCGTTACTACTATGCCCTTGATGCTCTTCAATCACAGAAAAACATCTTTGACTACAGGCTATGTACGAAAGCATAGGGCAACTGTGATTCATGCAACGTAATTGCTGACCCTTGTGGAGGAATGTATACCTGTCCAAGAGGAAACATTACTGCAGTCACTATTTTTGATCAGTATCAGTCAGAGGTGTACACAACAGATGTCCTTTTGAAGTAAGGGTGAGGAAGAGAAATGCTACATGTGAGGGCACAGGATAGTTACATGATCACTACTGATGTTGAGACACTGAGCATCTAACAGCAAACAAATACTAAACTGTGACAGTTATCTTGAGTGTGTGTTTGTGTGTTCAAATACCTTATTAGAATTACCCAATTTTTTAACCTGCCTTGGGAACAGATGCACGGTCTCTTAGCTATAGCAAACGTACCTAGCATTAGAAAAAAAAAAGTGTTTTTTTTTTTTATTTCACCAGTCAAGAAACATTTCTGTTGCTGCATGTAGTGGAAGGCCTGGACATAATTTACTGATGAAAGTATTGTACTAGTACAGTGCTAAACTGCAGTGAAATCAATGGGTTGGATTTCATTCTTGTATAGATGTTGTACTTTTCTAACTTATTAGAATTTGCCATTTTTTTTTCTTCTTCTTTAAAATGTAAACTGACTTAGGGGAACCAAAATGTCCACTTGTACACAGTTACCACATCTAATGTTCGAAAGCTTTCATGGTCACAATCTACCAGTATATGCTTGGTTCCCAACTCTGGGTGATTAGACCACTGTGCATTAAGATGTAATGCTTTATCTCATCAGCTAACATCACTGTTGATGCAAATGGTATATATCTACAGTCCACACGCTGCCATGTAAAATAAGAGCAGAGATGCAAGGAGGTCTCCTCAAATTTCATGATTTGTGGATGTGATCTGTCTTCAGGCCTCATATACAGCTAAGAAAACAAACCGTTCAGAGGAATTTGTCACAGTCCAGCATGGCATTTTATTTATGCTATCGGAGCCCTCCCTCCTCAAAAAGTTTGGGGGGGGGGCTAATGTTCAGAATATGATCTCATTATGACAGAGGAACTTCCAAAGAAAATGTTTCAGTGTAAAAATGCCTCAGCTACAATGCCAAGCTTTCATTTAGCTAAGGTAGATTTCAAACTTCAGTGTTAAGCTGCTCTGAAATTCATTTGTGGAGAACAGAACCTCAGGTACATTTTGCAGTTGAGGACCCAGTTACCTTAAATTTATCATACTGAAATGTGAAAATAGGACAGATGCACCTTACTTAGGCACCAGAAGCTTCAGTACACATACTTTGTTACATCCACTTTGCATTACAGAGTTCATACTGTTGCTACTGGGAAAAATGAACTTGGTATACTAATACAATAATGCTCTAGAACACTTCTCTACTTAACTGTCATTACATCAGAAATAAAAATGTCTACTTTGCAGAAAAGTATATATACATTTTTAAATTAAAATGGCAATGCATAGTGTCAGCTTCAGCACAGCACTGCAATGAAACATCCAAGGGTAAAAAAAGGTGTCTTAGGTGTTTTCTGAAGTTGACATCCTTGTTGTCACTCCCTAACAGTTTAATATGTGAATCTCAAAGGGGAGCCACAATGTGGCTTTGAACAGGTAGGCAAGGCATTAGTCTCACCCAAAAAAAAAAAAGTACATTTTACAGTTTTTCCCCAAGCTGAAAATTTAAACTGCAGCAATGGTAATGTTACTACAAAATGAGAACCAACATGCACACTTGCCATCTGTCATTTTTGTATGGTGTAGCAACACCTACACACATTCCTCTTTAAGTGTTAGAACACCTAAAGTATTAAAAATTCAAAGTTTTTTAACATTTGAAGTTCAGGTGAAATTAAGGTCAAAATGGCTTCTGCAGATTGAATGGGAATATCACAAAGTCAGCTGAAAACAAATGTATAACTTCCAATTGTCTTCAGAGAAAAAAAGCTACCAAAAATATACATAATGCTGGTGCAATCTCAGACAGTGTTTTTGGTGTTCCTTTGTATAACACCATAAAATATAAAAATACACTGCTTTCATTAAAACTCTAGCTCAGTCTTTGTTGGCAGGAGATCAGTTTAGGTTGCTTACATAATTCTGCAAGTAACACTCCCTGCAAACTTCACAAAAAAATACACAGATATTTTACATGCAAACAGCAACAACTAAGAAGAGTCCTTTGAGCAATGTGTAGTTACAGGATGCACACTGAGCATGGATTGAACCAAAGCAAATAAGCAGGGTAGGTATACAGAAAGCACATACCCATCAAAAGTAGGGAAAATATAAACTGAACCATAGCTTACGGCTTTTAAAAATGGTCTTATGTACAGACTCCAAGGCACAACTCAAGATCCTGAATTTTTTTAAATGTGCCTCAAAATGCCCAGTCCAGGAATCTCTAACAGATTTTTTGTACCAAAACCAATACTTTGTCAGTTTATTAGAGACAGTTCCAAAAGTGGAACAAGGTGCATTTAGACTGATTACAGCTTATCTATCCAGACACTATCTCACCTATTTATTTATAAACACCATGGATTTTCAATATCCTTCTGATTTACCAACTAAAGAGGAAAAGGACCTCTCTCTTTCATAAGTGCACCCCCCCTCAACAGTGAAGTGTCAATACTAAAATAAAACCAAGTGGTTTGTTTGTGTCTTTCGGCTTTTCCCAGTTAGGGGTCGCCACAGCGGAACTCCGGTCCACTAATGATTGGCAGTAGATTTTTTACGTGCTGGCTTGCCGGGCCTAATGCACAGCCTTCAATGAAGAATGCCCATTCACGCATGTCGCCACACAGAAGACACTAACTGAGAATTGAACGGGCAACGTCTAACTGTGAGGCGACAACGCTACCGCAGCACCACCACCGCAGTCAACAAAATAAAATGAAACCAAGTGGTACAATCTGCAAATTGAAAACAATGTATTTGATACTTCATGCAAGTGGTCCTTGGAGTACAAGGTACACCAGGGATGTACAGAATGCTTGCTTGCTCTATTAACTTGATTAAAGACAAATTTATGAAATTCCTAATTTACATACTAAAAATGCAATTAACCACTAAAGCTCTGATATCCATAGTAAAACTTTCCACAACTTGTTGAAAAATAAACATGAAAAATCACTTCCACCATGCATTAATTTTGAGACTGCTGAAGACCTCTTTTCCTGCAGAAGAGACTGGCAGTGAACAAACTACTGTCATGCAACATGCTATGTGCAACATTTCTTTTAAAAAGGCCATTCACAACATTGGTTTAGTGGTGAGCAACCTCCTGTGGTGAGCACATCCATGCTTACTCATGAAAATACTGGCACACACCTCACCTCATTTCTGAAGAGCACATTCCAGGAAGACAGAAGGTAAAAACAAAACGAAAATAGAAAAGGAAAGAACAATAAATAAAGGTTGCATATACAATCAAATTACGGACCATAAATACACACTACCACAGCTTTTTTCCCCTTCTTATTCAAATCTACACTTTAAATTATACCCATCACCCCCACACAAACTTTAGCAGGTCCCCAGCTTTCCTACCCATGTAACTCCAGATCCTCCAGTTGCTCTTTTCAGAGTTCCTCATAAGTCATCCTTCACCAGGTGGGCCTCCCAAACCCTCAGGAAGTCAAACTGTCTTAAGACCCAAACCAGAGATCTTATGGGGAGCTGCATATATGCAAACAGTATCATTCATGTGGCAGCAGGTTGTACTCCCAATCTAGGGGAGTGACTACTACAATGACATCAGGCTGCTCCTGCTCCTCCAACCCAAACACAATTTTTTCTTTCCACCTCCTTGAGATGGCGTAACATTCTCAATCTCCACCAACGGTCACCCAAGCATCAGACTTCTCACTAAACCTCACCCCTGGGATAGGAGAGTTGCCTGCTACTCATTTAACTTCAAACCCCCTCAGGCATACCATGCCAGTGAGCCTGGGTTTGTTCCCTAACTTGGGTCAACAGCAATGCAGGACCCACATCCTCCGCATCATCTCACTGCTGTACTCAAGTAGTTTCAGAAGAGTCAAAAGCAAAACAGCCTGCTAAAGTCTGTAAAAGAAAAACCGTTAGGATTCATTATGGCAACCTCTTCAATCAAGTAAACCATTTTACAAGGAAAAAGTATGCTGTGCTTCAATTACGGTCACCATTTACATGGAAAAAGGTATGCTAGGCATCAATCAAAACCTCCATTTTACAAAGAAAAATACATCACGCACCACTGGAAAAAAAAAAAAAGTTCTCCTTCAGGTGTAAAGAATGACATCGTGCTCCTCCCTATCACAAACTGCAACCACATACTGTTTCTCACAGTACAGGTCACTCCCACTGTCATTTAATAGCAACACAATTTCAACCCCCCCCACCATGTAATCCTGCGAGCATACTTCACAACTAAACTTCTCTCTGCTTCTTCCAGGACAACATACCATCTCAGAGTTAAGTTACCCAAGACAGGCTGATCACACCATCTAGCTGTACTACCATCACATGGGTAGGTGATGCTGCACAATAAAGATAGGAAAAAAAAAAAAACAAATAAATAAAAATACAAAGTCTAACAGGAAAGAAAGCAAAGCTGGGTCATCGCCTTATTATTTCTGTAAAGGCTACAGGGTTGCCATTGCTGAAGTCATCATTTGTAGGATTTCACTTGCAGCACAGACTCCCACCAAACACTTTCAGAGCTCATTCCCTGCTCCTGATGCCAACAATACATCTCCCATTCCCAGACACCTCATCCTCCCTGTGTAAAACAGCAAATATTTTGTCCATTATCTTCAGTTCTTTCCTGTCCACCAGTAATGCACTCAGACCAAGGTCAGGACAGCTACCTGCTAGTCATTTCATTTTATTCCACGCTCCCTCTGGCCAATCCTGTCAGTGGGCCTGGGTTTGCTACCAAACTTGGGTCAGCAGTCAAAGACTGATATCCTGGGGGGTTGAAGATTAATTGCCCATGTCAATTTCTGTGGCATAAAATTCAAGTCCAAGGCTGGCACTTGTTTGTGGAAGGGGCTGGTGGTACACGGCCCTTTTCAGAAAAAATACTTTACTGCCTGTCTGGGGATGAGAGGAAGACTTGCAGCTATAACCAAGAGGTGGACTACAATGGAAATCTATACGAGCATGAAACAAATGTCAAATATTGCACGATTCTTTGATATTTCTGCTTCAGTAGGTACCCAGTCTCTCCTTTGTCACCATAGAGAGATCTTTTCCCCTTTTTGCAGAACATGATTTCCTAGTATTTGCTATCTTGGCCTCCCTCACTATAATTTTCAACATCCTAAAAACTAGTGCTGAAGTCCAGGCTTAGTCTGATGGTCTTGAAACCCCAGACACTAGTGTGTCCCTTCTCTGGGTCACTAGGTCAACATATCAAGGTAAAGTTACAGTATCTTCCCTAGCCATAAAACTGAACTGGTGGAACAAACTTTGCCTAGCCAGAGAGGATGACTAGGATTGCCCTGACTGCTGCTTTAGTAACTTCTATACCACTTTTAGGAACAGGGTCAGTGCGAGAAGGCAACAAACTTGCCTCTAGAGCAAATAAAGAAGTGTCCGCACCCCACCTTTTGCTACAGAGCTCCACACTTTAGTTTCTTGGTTTGAAAGCTTATGGATGAAATACAACTCCTATGGCTCTGGCATTCTCTACCTCTGGCCCAGTGACAAAACGACATTACAGTTGTACAAATAAACTTACCATACAGCAGACGTTCAAATAAGTGCTGCAGCAGCCTTAGTTAAATGGGTTATAACCTGCTAAAGATATAAACATCTTTCCAGCTTCCAAAGCTTCAGGGCCATTTTTGCACTATCATTTACTCAACTCAGTGCCGCGTGAGACACATTTGGGAGCAAAGGCTTTCATGGAGAGAGAGAGAGAGAGAGAGAGAGAGAGAGAGAGAGAGATAGGGGATGGAGTTAGAGAAAAGCTAGTGCAGCAGTGATTAAACTTACAATATCAATAGATGCATTACTTAACCCAACTAACTGTACTAGGGTTAGTCCTACTGGCCACTGGTGCAGCAACTACACGGGCAGATTACCCTAGCTTACTGTATTTGGGAGGTGGAAGGGTCCAGGAGCCCCTGGCAAATTAACCTAGCAAAACCTGATCTAGGCCAAGAGAAGGAGTCAAGTTTGTAATCCCTTGTAAATGTATGTACAGTGGATCAACTTGCTGCTTCTAGAATACTTTTATGGCTTTCTGGAAAGGGATAGATTCTAGATAAAGGCACTGTTTGGGCCTTGACCCTGCCTGGAATACTTTTGTTGTAGCAAATACAACAAAAAGCATTAGTGTGAGACAACCATTTGGAAAGTGTTAACACAGGTTTATCCCTTCTTACCTTCAGAGGAAAAGGCGGCAAATACAAAACATTTAGTTTTGTCTGTAGACATCCAATACAGGAATATTTTTTATCCTGAAGTTTCAGGTTCAGGAGAAAAAGGGAGATGGATAGTTTGGCTTAAAGTCAACTCTGATACCACTTTAGGCATAAAAGTATATAGTTCAAGGAAACCCTGTCTATGGAAAATGAGATGGGGCCGACTCATCTTAAGAGCTTGCAACTCAAATACTTTGGTTTGACCTCTGCAGTAAAACTGCTTTCCATGTTAAGAACCTCAAGTCAGCCAGATTAGCTAGTTCAAATGGGGCAAGTGTTAGCTTCTCTAACAATTAAAATTAGATGCCAATCAATTTTTTTTTTGGAGACCTCTTAAGCAAAACCCCTTTCAGAAAAATTTGACAAGACTGCACTGAAAGGGAGGATCCACTGGCACGCATACTGAAAGACAAATTATCCTTGGAGGAGTAAGAAAAGGATTAATCCACACGATGACGCTCACAAATATGGTGAAAGTGGAGAACTAACCTGAATGGGTGCTGGTTTATGTCAGTACCAACTAGAAAACCTTTACCGTTTGCTAATGCAAGATTTTCTAGTAGAAGGCTTTGCCTCTATTAGTACCTGCTACACATCCTCAGTAATTCTGTTTGGGCACCTGTTTAGGACACTCATACAGACAGTCCTCTGACACTGACTGAAGTTTGGGTGCATCAAACAATCCTGTTATTTTATAAGTAGATCCAGTCTGTGAGGAAGCTTGTGGTAAATTGCCGCGGGCCATTTCCAAAATGGAAGAACCATGGCTGCCTGGGCCAGAAGGGAGCTACCAAAATGATCTTGGGAGATTTTTTCTGAATCTTCAGAAATACCCTGGATATTAGTGTAAAGGGTGGAAAACCATATAGGAAACATTCCTATCCAAGGGAAAGAAAAGGCATCTGCCTTCCAGCCCTTCTTGCATGAAGTCCTACAGCAGAAGCTTGCCAACTGATTGTGAATGAAAAGACCCACTTGAGGAACTCCCCAAAGATGCATCAAAACTTGGAAGACCACCAAATCTAGTTTCTTTAATGAGCATCTCTCCTGGTCCTGTTCAGCCCGTCTGCCATATAGTTTTGCTCTGACAGAACGTAGGATGCCTGTAAGGCGAGATTGTGCTGTCAAGTTACACCACACTGACATAGCTAGTCTGCTGGTTTTGCCCTGGTTCCCCTTGCTTGATGAGGTACCACATGACTGGTACTGTTAACCACTTGATGCCCCAGGGACCAAAGATGGTTCAGAGAGTTTACTGCCTTAATCAAGGCAAGCATCTCCTTCATATATTTGTGCTTTCATCTGTTCTGGGAGTCCCCCCTCTCCCACACTTCTATCCCTGCTGAAACTGCTCCCAGAGCAAAGTTAGGAGTCTGTGGTAACAGACTGCTTTGCAGCAGGGAGGAAGGGGAGACCTGGATTTAAGGACATCTGTCGTCAACAAAGAATGATCTCTCTTCTGACAAACCCAAACACTGGGACTTAAAAGATAAAGGGCGTTGGTGCTGGGACCAGAGAGATTTCAGATACCACTGTACATCTCTCATTTGGATGTTGGTGCTGGGACCAAAGAGATTTCAGATACCACTTTACATCTCTCAATTGGAGTCTTGCCAGGAGCATCATGAAAATCAGTTGCCATGAAACTGAAAATCCTGAGGTATCCCTCTCAGTTACCAAATTCCCACCAAAAACCTTAGAAATAAATATACATTTTTCCCCAGTAGAAGAAAAGCTCTTTCAACCAAAGTGTTGAGTTGACATCTCAGAACTAAATCCTACGCGAAATCAAGAGACTTTTGAATGCTCTCTTGGAATCCCAGCTCATTTTAAATATCTCACCTAGGAGAAAGATTCCAGACATTCTGAAAAAAGACTTGCAAAGATAAGCAAGTCATCTAAATATGGAAAAATGTGGATACTCTGTAGTCTACAATGAGCTGTAACTGGTGCTGGACACTGTCAAACCCCTTTGGTTCAGTGGACAGTGCAAAGAAAGCAGAGAACTGAATGTGACCCAGACACAACCTTAAACGTCTGAAGTCTGGATGAACAGGGGATGCGACAAGCATCTTAAGTCAGTGTTACCAGGAAACTTGAAAAAGAAGAGGAGATAAAATAGGTTGCAGGGTAACATCATCTTGAATTTGAACACTATCGCAAACAGGTTTAGAAAAGAATTTCCTCCCACTGCCATCTAACTCTGATTAATTTTCAGAATCCAGCTGTCTGATACCATCTATTACCAAAGAGAAAAATGGAGATTCAGACTTTCTAGAAAGAAAAAAAAAAGGTGGTCAGAGAGGGAGTGGAAAGACAAGACCTCTTAAAAAGCCACCAATTTTTTAGACTGTCCTTTGTTTTGGGAGATTGCAGAATGCTTTTTTGGAAACCCCTTGCTATTTCTTCTTAAATGTCCGTTTACCCGCATTTTGTAAAGATTTAACTACTTGCAAAAAACTGGAGAAGGAATTAGACAACTCCATTAGAAAATTTAGAAGTAAAAAAGGGCTGAAAAATCAGATTCCCTACATTTACTTTCCCTTCTCAATCACATTTTATGATCACCTCCACACAAATGTGTACATGGTGTAGTGACTGTGCAACAAAAGAAACTTTAAGGCAGCTTTTCCTCATAAGAAACATTAAAACTGAATTGCAGTCATCACCTATGGGTTTATCCCTGCTGTGGTAGCCCTCGGCCAGCCGGATTACCAGAGTCAATGTTTTTCTGCGTCGGCTGCGGTCGCTTGCTGACTGATGTCAGGTAGTCAGTGCTATAAAGGAAGGCAGCCGATACCATTACATCAATTTTTCTTGCCCTAACCAGTCAGAGGATCAAGTAAATATGGTAAAGTGGTCCTGGTGGCTAAAAGCCACCGTTAGAAACTTCTGTCTCCCTAAAGAAAGATACAAGAGGGAAAGAGGGTGGGAAACCAGGACTGCAACAGTTAATACACTCGAACATCTACATTTATGATAAGTGTACACAACTGTATTATGTTCTTAGTATTTCACTGTTGCAGTCATCACCCGTGGGAGGATTACCAAAGCTGAGGAGAGGGATGGTAGGATTAGTAAGACCTAGGAATGGGTCAGCATGCCCTGCAAAACTGCAGAGGCAAACCCTGCCCTAGCCTTAGAAAATAGAGGTAGGTTGCAATGCTTGGTAAAGGAATGGCAGAAGTCCAGGTGGCAGCTTCCAAGATGTCCCTGGTGGGAACTCCTCTGAGGAGTGCTGTGGAAGTGGAGACTGCCCTAGTGGAATAGATTCGAATAGACTTGGGGGGGGGGGGGTTCCTCATGCAATCTGTAGCATAAATGGATACAGTGTGAATCCATTTGGAAAAGGTTTGTTTGGAAATGGGCTTCCCCTCTGCCCCTGGGGCAAAACTGACAAGTAGTTGGTCTGTTTTCCTGAAGGGTTTAGTACGGTCCAGACAGTATCTGAGCAGTCTGTGCACGTCTATTGAGTGCAGAATTCTTTCCCCCTTGTTTTGAGGGTAATCATTTGCATCATTTCCCTCCCTCTGCTAACCACCATTTCCAGTTACCAAACAGCACTTACCTACACTGCTATTCATTCCTTACAAAGGAACATCCCCAATACTCCAAATCCCATACCATATTTACAACTAACCCCATACAACTATCACACCACCATAATCCACCACCTCAGACACAAGCTATACCCATCAAATAGCCAATCCCACACCACTCTTAATTACACAAAAACTCATCAACAAACTAGTCAAACTTTATGTACACCTGAAAACAGCACTAGTATGCTGCGGTGACATACACCCCAACCCAGGCCCACTCAGTCCAGATAGACCAATCCTAGACCTAAAATACAACCCTACTCCAAAGGCCCACAAACTCGCTCATAAATCTAAATATTAGAAGCATCTTAAATAAGGTCCATGACCTCCATGCCTTAATCTCCTTCTCCCATCCAAACATTGTCATTCTGACAGAGACCTGGCTTAAGCCCCTAATTCAAAATAATGAAATCACAGCACCAAGCTACAATGCAATCAGAAATGACAGAGTAGGAAAAAGGGGTGGAGGAGTAGCAATACTATACATAAAACTCACCTTCTCTTAGAAAAACTAGACATAACACCAGACTTGGATAACACTGAACTCACTCACTAAACTGAAACTTAGCCCACATAAACACATCAACATTATAGGATGCTACATC
This sequence comes from Protopterus annectens, assembly GCF_019279795.1. Taxonomy (NCBI): domain Eukaryota; kingdom Metazoa; phylum Chordata; order Ceratodontiformes; family Protopteridae; genus Protopterus; species Protopterus annectens. The sequence goes on along the minus strand of NC_056748.1, from coordinate 1,099,954,850 downwards.
ACCCCAGGGAACAATATTACCACCACAAAAAAACTACTAGAATGGATAACCAACACCCTTCCCCAAGAAAACATCCTATTAGGCTACCTTAATACTGACTGGGTCAACTGCTCCAGTCTAAACCCCATCTCCCATATCAATCTACATGGACTAACCCAACTAACAACCCCCCCCCCCCACACCAGAACAGACAAAAGAACCAAACATCAATCTATACTAGAATCTCATCCTTCCCACATATCTCACACTGGCTGCCTGCCAGATGCCCTCAGCGACCACCTACCTACATTTCTAATAAGCAAAACTCCCCAACTGATCCAAGAAACTTGTCAGGGAATGTAGTAATAGAAAAAAACTTCGGCCAACTCAACTTCAATAATGACCTAAAACTATGTAACTGGACCCCCCCCTAAAAACTATGGACCTTGATGAAGCAGTACTATACTTCAATGCTACCTTCATTAACATACTTAACCACCATGCCCCTCCTAGAACTACAAGAATCAGAACTAAACATGCACCTTGGCTAACTTTAAATGCTAAAACATTAGTCAGAGATAGGAACAAGGCATGGACAAAGTATCATAAAAGCAAATCCCAAATAGACAAACATACCGTCTGTTACGTAACAGTCAGACAACTTATTAAAATAGACAAAATCTCCTAATACCAAAATATGCAGAATAAATATATTAACAACCCAAAAAAGTTCTGGGCTGCTGTCAACATTGGACTACAACCAGGGAAAACAACCACCCCACCCCCAAAATAGTGAACAACCATGACAACGTCCCCACTCAGCTCAACAAATTCTTCACAGAAACTATCCAAAACCTAGCCAACAACCAACTACGCCCCAACAACCCATCCCCAACTAAAACACCCTCTTCACCCAAAACAAATCTCAGTTACCCCATCTTCATCATCAACTCAGTGCCAACCAAAATCATACAAAAATTACTCCCAAAACTTAGGCCAGCCTCTACAGCCGCCGATAATCTACCTTCCAAATATCTGCAACTAGCAGCTGAAGCAATAGCCTACCCTGTCTCCATATTAAAAACGGATCTATCTCAGAGTGCAAAGTACCTCATATTTGGAAAATATCACATATTACACCACTGCACAAAGGGGGTACCTCTGTAGAACTTAGTAACTATCTACCCATAGCTAAACTAACCCCCAATCAAAACTTCTAGAGAAGGCTGTCCACATGCAATTGAAGTGCCTCTTAGAAAACAAATTACTATCCACTCGGCAACATGGTTTCAGACCCTTCCATAGCACCACCACTGCACTTACATCATTGACTAATAGTCAATAACAGAAACAATGGATGGACTTACAGTATCTGCAACTCTTAGACTTATCTAAAGCCTTTGACATGGTCAACCACGAAAAACTGCTTCATACACTAACCACCCTAAATCTAAGCTTCTCTACTATTTCTTGGGTTCATAGGTGTGTACTAGGCGAATGGCCCTGGAGCCTTTACAAACCTAGCCCAAAAAAAAAAAAAAAAAAAAAATTGCCCAGGCACTGTGCCACCCGATATCTCACAGTGCCCATATGCAGTAGGGCAAAGTACAGTTGTGTACACTTACCATAAATGTAGATGTTAGAGTGTCTTCACTGTTGCAGTCACCACACATGGGCCATCCTGCCAGTGGCAGCCCTCAGTCGGCCCGAACACCAGAGGCCCAGCTGCCACTCCAAGACTGACGCCAGGTCATCAGTGGCACAAAATCAGGCAGCCGTAGCCATTACATCAGTTTTTATTGGCCCAACTGTCAGCAGCCCCCAAAATAGGAAGCTAGGTTATGGTGGAAGACCATCAGTAGAAAGCAAATACCAAAAATTACCTGTAAGGAGTGAGGAACAGAGAGAGAGAGAGACAGACAAGGGGGATGGAGGGTGGGAAACCAGGACTGCAACAGTGAATACACTCGAACATCTACATTTATGGTAAGTGCACACAACTGTACTATGTTCGTGTTTCACTGTTCCAGTCATCACACTTCGGTTGACTCCCAAAGCTGAAGAAAAGAGTGGAGGCAGTCAGACACTGGGGGCTGGCCAGGACGCCCTGCAAGACTGCGGTTGCAAAGCTTGCCCTGGATTTGGAGAAGATGGGCAGGTGGTAATGTTTGGTGAAGGTATGAACAGAAGTCCATCTTGCAGTCTCCAGGATGTCCCTGGTAGGGACCCCCTGCAGAGGTGGAGGGTGCCCTGGTGGAATGCATCCTGACCACCTTGGGGGGGGCGTTTTCCCATGGTGTTTGTAGCAGAAATGGATGCAGTGTGCTATCCATTTGGAGATTGTTTGGATATGGCCTTGCCCTCTGCCCCGCTGCAAAGCTGACTAGCAATTGGCCAGTTTTCCTAACAGATTTGGTTCTATTCAGGTAGAATTCTGAGCAGTCTATGCACATCTAGAGAATGCAGAATCCTTTCCCCCTTGTTTTGTGGGTTAGGGAAAAATGTGGGCAAATGAATCGATTGATTGAGAGCCACACTGGACAACACTTTAGGCATGGAAGTTGGGTTAATCCTGAGGGAGACCCTGTCAGCATGGAAAATGATGAAGGGCTCTACAGCCATGAGTGCTTGTAGCTCTGAAACTCTTCAATCTGAAGTGATGGCCAGAAGCAAGGCTATTTTCCAAGAGAGGAATTTTAACTCTGCTGAAGCTGCAGGCTCAAAGGGGGGGGGGGTAGTGTGAGCTTTTCCAACACAAAGTTAAGGTCCCAAGCTGAGGTAATAGCTCTTCTGGGTGGCCTTAAATTGTTAGCTCATCTTAGGAACCGTTTGATGACAGGGTGCAAGAAGAGAGGTGGCTCTGTGCTGTAATGAGCAGAGATGGCAGAGGCATAAATTTTAATAGAAGAGAAGGATAGGCCCCTGTTTAGTAGGGTCTGCTAGGTAATCCAGGATGAGAGGTAGTGAGAGCTGTGCGGTTTCAGCTCCTTTAGCCTGGATCCATGTGCAAAATCTTTTCCACTTGTCAGCATAGGATTTTCTAGTGCTGGGGCATCTGGCCTCACGTACAACATCCAAGACTTGTTTGCTTAGGCTGGCAGCTACAGGAGAGGTCAGGGAATAAGTCAGGCTGCCAGATTCAAGGTTGGCAATTGTGGATGCATAAATTCTCCATTCGTCTGGGTCAGGAGTGTTGGGATCTGAGGTAGGTGCCATGGTGGCAGGGGTGACAGGCTGCGCAGCAGAGGGTACCAGTGCTGGCATGGCCAGTATGGGGCAAGACTGCCCTTTTTTCCCTCCCTTATTTTGAGTAGTACCCTTGAAATTAGTGGTAGAGGGGGAAATGCATAGATCGAGAGGTTTATCCACTGGAAGGATACAGCATCCTCTTTCCAGGTCTTGCAGTGAGGTTCCATGTTGCAGAATTTGCTAAGCTGGTGATGGCTGTGGGAGACAAAGAGGTCCATCTTCGAGGTGCCCCATTTCTGGGTTACAAGGCTGAAGGTTCTGTGGTCTAGTTGCCACTCGTGTGTCTAACAGATTTCTGCTTAAATTGTCTGCCAGAGAGTTTTGGGAGCCTGGCAGGAATTGTGCTAGCAGGTGAATTTGCAAGGCTGAAGCCATGTGCCAATAGGTCATGGCGAGCCTGCAGAGAGGATAAGAGTGAGTTTCTCCCTGCTTGTTGATGTACCACATCACTGTGGTGTTGTCTGTTTTAATCACTGGAGGCCACGGGGAGAGTAGGGGGTCTGAAAGCTGTCAGAGCATGCTGAACAGCTAGCATCTCTTTTTGGTTGATGTGCAGATGTATTTGATTTGGGCTCCAATGGCCTTGAATGCACCTGCTGTCCAGGTGTGCACCCCAGGCATAATCTGATGCGTCTGTGATTAGGGTTTGGGCAGCATGGGGTTGTGAGAAAGGAAGACCCTTGTTGTGGTTGCATGCTGCTGCCCACCAAAGAAAATCTTTCCTTAGACAGGGTATCATAGGTATGATCGTTTCCAGGTCCTGAGAGTGTTGACACCAAAGGCTTTTTAGGTACTATCGTAGTTTCCTCGTATGCAGTCTGGCATATGGAACGAGTAGAATGCAGGAGGTTTAAGAGCTACCTAGATGGTAGGCAACAAGCTTTAAAATGGCAAAATCAGCTCTCTCCCCTTACTGCCTGTCTCTCTAGGGGTACCCCCAAGGCTCCATCCTGGGTTCTCTACTCTTCACCCTATGTACTAATCAACTACCATCCACCATACCCAAAGCCTCAATGGTCCAATATGCAGATGATACCATCATCATCTGTGCAGCCAACTCCCTTGACCACCTCCTCTCCCCAACACAAGAATACTTTTCCCTGGCAGAAACATGGATCACTAACCAAAAACTCCCTCTAAACCCAGCCAAAACTAAATTACTCCTCTTCAGCCCTCACAGATCTCCACCCTCCTCATCTAACTTTACAATCTCCTCTCATACCACCACCACCCATCACACCCAGTAGTCATGCCAAACTACTAGGCCTCAAAATTGACAATAGCCTTAAATTTGACATTCATATCTCCCAGACCATAAGAGCCCACAGAAAAACGGGCCTACTCTATCGCAACAAACAGTTTCTCACCAGTCACTCTAAGGTTACCACAGCTGGGACACACCTATCGACCCTACTTTACGCCTCCCCTGTGCTTACCAATCTTCGAAAAACTGAGCTCAACAAACTAGATAGCGGCTACAATAAAATAGCCAGATTCGCCACAGGATCACCTTCTAGAACCCACCATTGCGAAAGCCTAAAAAAAAAAAAAAAAAAATCAACTGGCTAGAACTCCCCCTGACCCTTCAAGTCAACCGACTAGCACTTGCTCACAAAGTACTGCATCATCCAGGCAACACACCAGCCTTGCAGCAACTACTCCAGCCTTACACCACTACCAGATTCCCGAGATCAAGTACCCAACACCTCCTTAAGGTAACAAACTTTAAAAATGAGGCAGGTAGATCTGTTAATGGCCACTTCATCTCTAAAATCTGGAACTCCCTTCCAGCACACATAATAAATAACTCCACCGCCCAATTCGAAAAACTACTCAAAACACACTTCCTGGATCACAGATTATGTACCTGTACTACCCCTGGATAGTAACTCGTATGTCTCCGTTTCTAGCAACTAGAGTAACGGCTTATCTACTGCTTTTGTAATACCTGCATGGGGTAATAGTATCACTGAACACTGTAAAGAAACCTAAAGGACATAGTATGTCTCATGTGTAGAAATGCGTTATGAAGTTATCTACTCTATCTTCCTTCTATACTTGCTGTTAAACACCTCTATAACATGTACATATTAATGTAGCTTGTGAATGTTGGCAAATACACTCTTTGGTTAACTCACTATTTTATATGTACTATACTTCGATAAGAAGTATAAAGATTGTGTACTCTATATATTGTTTATTGAACCTTTTGGTTAACATGTCCTTTTCTAGTTAATGATGTTACTGCTCTGGAGCTTTTCTCCTCGGGCCTCCATTGAAAATGGGACATATATCCAGTTGGACTCTCCCGGTTAACAAATGTAAAATAAATAAAAATAAAAAAAAACTATGGCCTGGTTAAGAGTTGCATTAGATACCACCCTGGGCATAAAGGAAGGATTAGTTCTCAGGGAGACCCTGTCTGCATGGAAGATGATGAAGGGCTCAATGGCCATCACTGCCTGAAGTTCTGAAACCCTTCTGGATGAGGTGATAGCTAGGAGAAAAGCAGTATTCGAGGAGAGGTATCTTAAGTTCTGCTGAAGCAGCAGGTTCGAAGGTTGGTAAGGTTAGTTCTTCCAAAAGATAATTCAGGTCCCAGACTGAAGTGGGTGGCCTTCTGGGAGGTCTGATATTAGAAGCCTCTCAGAGGAATTGTTTAATCAAAGGATGGGAGAACAGAGGCTGTTCTGTAACAGAATGAGTTGAAATGGCTAAGATGTGGATTTTAATGGAGAAGGAGAGGCCACTATTACGTAGCTCCGCAAGGTAGTCCAGGATAAGAGGGATGGAAGGGTGTGAGATATTGCCCCCTCTGGACTGGGTCCAGGAGCAGAAACTTTTCCATTTTCCTGGGTAAGGGTTTCTGGTGCTGGGCCTTCTGGCCTCTATGATAATGTCTAGGACCTGTTTGCTTAACAGGGGCCCCATGTTTGCTTTGAGAGTATTAGCCATGCTGACAGTTTGAGAGTCTGCAATTCTGGGTGGAGCATCCCCACTTGAGTTAAGAGGTCTGAGGTCAGGGGAAGCTGCCTGTGAGGCTGTAAGGTCAGGCTGCGCAGTAAGGGGTACCAATGCTGTCTGGGCCAGTCTGGAACACTGAGGATGGCCTTTGGTGTCTTCTCCCTTACTCTGATCAGTCCTTTAGAATAAGGGGCAGGTGAGGGAACACGTACACAAAGAAAGTGTTCCAGGGGCAGGTCAAGACATCCACATTCCATGCTAGGTGGCAATACTCCCTGGTACAGAATTTTTTCAGCTGATGGTGGAGATGCGAAGCACAGAAATCCACCTCCGGAAACCCCCACACCTCTGTGACTTGTAAAAAGATTTTTCTGTGGAGCTGCCATTTATGGCGGTCCAGTAAGTTTCTGCTTAAGTGGTCTGCCAGGGTGTTGTTGATCCCTGGTAGGTATTGGGCTATTAGGTGTAACCCCATGGAAGAGGCCGTCAGCCAGAGCTTCATGGGTAGCCTGCACAGAGGGTAAGATTGGGTTCCTCACAGTTTGCTGACGTACCACATTACTGTGGTGTTGTCTGTTTCGATAAGGACCACCGCTGGCTTGAAATGGGGTTTTGAAAGATGTCAGAGCCTTTTGTACTCACATCATTTCCTTCTGGTTGACGTGTAAGGGAAGATGCTGGGCATCTCAAAGACCTTGGGTGCACCTGCCTTTTAGGAGTGCCCCAAGCTATGCCGGAGGCATCTGTGGTAATGGTCTGCCCAGTTGGGCGGAGGGTGAAGGAAAGACCATGGTTCTTGACATAGGCCCCTGCCCACCAGAGAAACTCAGACCTTATACTGGGGACCAGAGGGAGAGAGGCTTCTAGAGGTTGTGCGTGCCGACACCAAAGGTTCTTTAGGTACCACTGAAGTTCTTATGTGAAGCCTGGCCAGAGGAATTATAAGTATGCAAGATACCATATACCCAAAGGCTTGCAGGAACTTCCTTGTGGTGAGGTGACTTTTGGAAGCCAGCTGGGTAAGAGAGAGAGGCAGAAAGCTCTGCTTTTCTGGGGACAGGAAAGCCATTTGGGATGTGGTGTCCAGCAGTGCTCCCAAGAAATGATCTTACTGGAGGGCGTTTACTTTGATTTCTTCTCGTTGATTGTTTACCCTAAGGAGGGTTTTGATAAACAGGAGGTCCTTGAGGAGCTTTTCTTTGCAATCTGCCTGAATGAGGCAGTCATCCAGATAAGGGTAACTCTGTATATTTTTCTGTCTGCAAACAGCTATGGCCGGGGCTAAGCATTTGGTGAATACCCTGGGAGTAGTAGATAAGAAAAAGGGTAGCGCAGAGTACTGAAAGTGTTGTGAGCCTGCTCTGAAGCAAAGGAATTTCCTGCAGGATTCCCTTATGGGGATGTGAAGGTAGGCATCTTTTAGATCTAGGGTAACTAACCAGGCATTTTTGTCAGCATACGCAGCAGCTGCTGCAAAGTTAGCATTTTGAATTTGGGGACCACCAGGAAGGGGTTCAGAATGGAGAGATCCAGGATGGGGTGCCAAGTGCTCTCTTTTCTGGGAACAAGGAATAGTCTGGAATAAAAGCCTTTGCCTTTTTGATCTGAGGGGACAGGTTCTACTGGCCCTTGGGCAGTGAGAGTTTGGACTTGTTTCAATGCCTCTGACGACGGATTTGGAGGCAAATCTGGGTACCGTCTTGGAACTGGGAGTTCGTTGAAAGAGAATTTGTATCCCTGGAAAATGACCTTTAAGACCCATTGGTCCTTTGTTATAAAAAGTCAATTTTCTTTGCAGAGGGAGAGCCTTCCTCCTAGTTTTTGGTGAGTGAAAGAGGACAGAGGGGCGGGACAGGGAGTCATTGAGAGTTTTTGCTATAGAGAGATGGCTTAGAACTCCCTGCCTTTGGAGCGGAAGTGCTCCACTGTTTGCTTCTGTGCTGTCCCTGGGATAGGAGTCTGCGTGGTCTGTCCCTGCGGGGCTTACCTTGCCTCGGTCAGCTAGGTGCAGGAAAGGACCAGTGTTTTGAGGGGAAAATTCCTGCTGAACCTAAAAGGTTGTACCTGAAGGAAATCTTTTACTGTCTGCATAGATTTTGCTTTCTCTTTCATCTTTTTAAGCACTACTACTGCTTTTACTCCAAACAAACAGTCCTTATCCAAGGGTGCATCAAGTAATTTAGATTTGACATGATCAGGGAGAGGTTGTTCCTTCAACCATGCATGGCTCCCAATGACAGATCCTTACACTGCTGCCCTGCTTGTGGCTTCTAAGGTGTCATATCCACAGTGTAATGAGTGTTTGGCCACTTGACAAGTAGACTGCAGTAAATCTAACTCTTTCAAACTGGCACAGTCAGGAAAGGTTGAAATCTTTTGTTTTAATAGTTCCAAAGTGTGTTGTTATTTTTAACATGTGGAACTGACAGTTGAGTGCTCTGACAGCCAAGGCTGGAGAGGTGCATTTTTGTTTACCCCATCAGTCCTTGTCAGAAGGAATAGGATTCTTTGCAGAACTAGCCTTGGCTCCTTTTGGTCCCTGTGCAATGACCTCTGAGTCTGCAGCAGGATTTCTGTACAGGTATTTGAGAATCCGGTACTCTAATACCCGTCAAATTTTCTGCGAGCAGGTGGGAGGGCGTCAGGAGCTACGCTGGATTCATGGAAGACATCATCAACCACCTCTAAGATTGGAGGGATGGCCAAGGGTCTGTGATGGGGCATGTGTAGAAATTTAGTCTTTTCTTAGACCAAGGGAAGCCCTGGGATTCCCAGTGGAAATGTTCCCTGAGGGTGTGAAGGGTTTCCCCCAAAGGAAAGATGTTCTGGTGGAGAAGCAGAAGGAATGGATTCCTCTGCATCTGAATCCTCATAAGCAGTCAGAGGTTGTTCCTCTTCAAAATCTGAATAACCAGACTCCTCAAAATCCTGTTATATCAGAATTTCAGGAGAAAAAGGTCTTTCTTTTAGAAGTTGTGGCCTGACTGCCTCTGATAAGGGTGATCAGATCCAACGCCATTTTAAGCATTTCAGCCTGGGGTGGTGGGGCAGGAGTAAAATGGTGGCTAGAGGTAGTTTTCCTACGAGTGGCCTTGCTTCTAGGCCCAAGAGTATCCATCGGTCTGAGAGAAACAGCAGTCAGAGGAAAAGACGTTTTTTGTCTAGATTCGATAGTGCGAAAAACCTCATCGGAAGCTGGTGCCCACGTTGCGGCTCTGGACCCAAACACGGCAGAGACAGAGAAGATTTCTGCGGCATACCGGACTCCGAAAGGGTCTCAGTAGAGGCATGCAAAGGTATCTAATCAGGCATCAGCGGCTGCAAAGGCACCTCACTGAATTCTGGAGAACTGAAGACTTGCTTAGCGATAGAGTTGGAAGGCTTAGCCTTGTGTGGTCTCTCTCTATCTTTATCCTTGTTTTTTCGGAATGTCTACGGATTGTTGGTTGATTGATGCCATTTCGGAACGCGAAGATAGAAGACGAAAATACCTGGCTACAATAAAAGCTCTACGACAAATGGTTCTCGTGTTGAACAGGGCACAGAACCAGCAATGGGGGGGCATCGTGGTCTGAACCTAAACAAGTGACGAAGTACGAATGGAAGTCATAGTGTGGTATTTGCTTTCCACAGGCGAGACAACTGTTAACTTTTTCGGACATCGGTTAGTACAAGAAAAAGGGATCCCCAACGGGGTACTTGGCTTTAGATGTTTTCAGATGTAATTCAAACTCTGATAGCCACTGACTGGCACACTTCTGAACTGCTTCTGCTATGGGCTCCACGGCAAGAAAGAGTGATGTAATGGCATCGGCTGCTTTCCTTTATAGCACTGATGACCTGACGTCAGTCAGCAAGCGACAGCAGCAGACGCAGAAATACAGACTTGTATTTGGGCCAGCCGAGAGCTACCACAGCAGGGATAACCCACAGGTGATAACTGCAACAGTGAAACACGAAGAAAATCTGCAGGCAGTAACTTTCTTTCAAAGCAAACAATGGAGGAATGGGTGAAGAACTCAGAACTTCCTTCTTTAACAGCTTACAGTATTTTCTTACGGACTGAGAAACCAGTGTTCTGCAACCAAATGTCAGTAAATTACTTAAAGCTATCATGTTTTATGTGTGGGGTGGGGGTGGAAGAAAACCAAAGTTTTACAAACTGTCCAGCTGCTAATCCTGTGGCAGAATACAACCCATACAGCAAAGGCTACTGCAGCAGTGTTGAATATGATGAACACCTTAAGAATCTCATTTTCCTTTTGTAAGGGGATGTACAGATAAGCATTCAATCAATGGTAACCACATCGGTCTCTGGACTTGGCAAAGGAAGGAGGGATTGCATTATGTACTGAAAAGGATTTGGACAAGTTGAAAATAGGTCTCCATGAACCAAGAACTGCCTTGAGCAAAACCCTTTTCACTTCCCCCTTACCATCTCTTGCTGTGGTGGTATCTTTGGTATTCCGGTGCCCAGAAATTTGGAAAGTGTAGTAGCTAGGGAAGCCTTGGACAGTCCATGCTGATACTGGAAGCAGCAAAAGGTCTGTTCTCCTTGCCTCCCTTTGTCATCTTTTCTCCCCTTTCTTCCTCCTGTCTTAATGTTCTAAAAGTAGCTGAGGTGCAAGTTTTCCTACCAGACAGAGACAGACAGACAGAGACAGACAGAGACAGAGACAGACAGACAGAGACAGAGACAGACAGACAGACACAGAGACAGACAGACAGAGACAGACAGAGACAGAGACAGAGACAGACAGAGACAGACAGACAGAGACAGACAGACAGAGACAGACAGACAGAGACAGACAGACAGAGACAGACAGAGACACACAGACAGAGACAGACAGAGACACAGAGACAGACAGAGACACACAGACAGACAGACAGAGACACACAGACAGACAGACAGAGACACACAGACAGACAGACAGAGACAGACAGAGACATGCATCCCTCTCTCATTAGGAAGATTTGTCCTACCATGAAAAAATCTGTCCCCTTTACTTGCTTCTACAGAGGATATGTGGGTGGGTCTGCCAGTGGATTTCTATAAAAGAGAATTAAATATCATACCATAACTTGGCATCTGTGCCGTCTTCCTTCAATCATCCTCACCATAGGGTCTCTGATCCGATTCAGCCACGCTCCAGACTTGGATACAAATCTCAAGCTCCTCCCTCATACCCATAGTGCCTTGCATCCACCCAACTACCTCAGATAGAGCTTGCCAAATCCAAACATCCAGCAGCTGTACATCAAAGAATGGCAGAAAAGGCTCAGACATAGGACAGATAGTTCATATATCATCCAGGTTCCTCAAGAAATTAAAGAGATGGTTGGGTGGGAAAATGAGGATGAATGAAGGAAGGCAACACAGATGCCAGGTTACGGTAACACAAACAGATGTGATGTCTCCATTCCTCCTCACGACAGGGTCAAGAGTCCCCAGATACATAAACCCTGGGTGGCCCTCATGGAAGGATATGCTGCACCATCATCAAGCCAAAGGAGGCCCTACTCCTGGAAACAACATCCAACTTGTAATGCAATACAACAGTATGACTATTAAACCATGAAGCTGCCGCACAAGTGTCATTAATGGAAGTTATGGAATAAAAGGCTACGGAAGTAGCAACAGATATGGTGAAATGCGCCCTAGGAGGTTTTTCTGGTTTTGGCTAGAGACTTTGTTGATTGCTTTTAAGAACATTTTATTAAATAATTTTATCCTCTTGTTTTGGTGGAAGCCGCTTTTTATACTTTTGCCCTAGGAGGTTTAGGTAATTCCAATCCTTTGGATGAGTAAATGAACGAAATGCAGTCAGAAATCCATTTTGCCAAGGTAACTTTTGTCACAGTCTATTGGAGAAGGCTACAGAATGCTGATCAGACTTCCTGTGTAGGAAAAAATGAACTTGTCTATGAATGTCTGGAAGATGGAGAACATACTCCCCTTTGTTAGAGAAACTGGGGGAAGAACACTGTCAAGTGGATGGATTAATATTGTTCTCAGTAGCTACTTTAGGCATAAAGGATAGATTAGTGCGAAAGACCACCATCTTTATGAAACAGATTATAAGGAGTTTTAGAAGATAAGGCTTGCAGCTTGGAAATCCTATTAGTGGAAGTTAAAGCCACCAAAAGAGCCATCTTCCATGGCTGCAATTTCATGTCACAATTAGCTGCTGGTTCAAAGGGTTCCTGTGTCAAAGCCTGCAGCACAACAGGAGGCATGGATGCTTAAATCGGACGTCTTAATAAATACCCCTTTCATGAAGGATTTGTATAATCATAGGTTCATAGATTAGTACTAAGCTAACTGCCCTTGCGAGCCATTTTAAGCCTAGCCAATTATCCCTTGTAAGACTCAAACCCTACACCTTGTGCTTGCAAGGCAAACACCTTAACCATTAGGCCACCCTCCCAACCCTAAAGGTGAAGAAAGAACGTGACTGACTTGGTGTATGGAAATAGCAGCCAACTGCAACCTGAAAATGGAGAAACTGGAACCTTCATCAAATGGTTCTAACAGTAACACGTCAAACTGGTGCTGAAAAAGTGTTGATGTTCCTGCCTGTGGCCCAAATAAATCTCTTCCACTTACTGATGTAGGTTTTTTTTTAGTGGAAGCCTTTTGCGGGGCCAAAAGAAATTTTCAGACTGGGTACTTAAGCCTGGACGGTCTCACCAGGGTTGGAAGTTGGGGAACCAAGCAGTCAGTCAAATTTTAGGGCTCGAAGGTTGCTGCATTCTTGATGGGTGAGAAAGGAGGTCCTGATTTGGTTCCAGAATCCAAGGAGGATATTTCAGAGGAGACCACAGAAAGTGTCGAGGCCAGAAGAGGGCAATGAGTATGACTGAGCTTTTCAACCTGCTTGCCTTCTGAAGAAATTTGGGGATAAGCAGAAAAGGAGGGTAAGCATACAGGAGACCCGGGGGCCAATCATGGAATAAGTGCATCCCTCAAGGGCTCCACCGGAGGGATCAGAGTGAAGAACTTACTGCACTTATTGAGGAGAGAGGTCTCAACAAGGTTGACGAACTGCTGAAGACCATGTTTGCTACCGATTGGTTGAGGAACCTCTTGTGCAGAATCAGGAGCGATATGCTGAGTCTGCCCGCCAGATTGTTGGTTTTTCCGCAGGATGTGTTGCAATTAGAAAGCGGACCAAAGAGATCATGCAGTCCCCCACACTCTCATGGCCTCACTGCACAGAGTGTAAGACAGGTTCCTCCTTACTTGCTCATGTACCAGACAACTGACCTGTTGGTGGGTGCTGCAATAGTCCCCAAAGGGAGAATGTCCTGAAAGGCTTGCAACATTAGAAGAATTTTTCATCTCTATGACACTGACATGCGACCTGGTCTTGGAAGGTGAACACATGCCTTGGACCATCTTCCCTTTGTAATGCCCCCCCCCCACACCCGAACTAGAAAATATCCGCGGTCTCTGTGGTTATCAGAGAGCTGTTCAAAAATGGTCCGAGTAGAACACGGTCAGACTGGATTCACCAACTGATGGGACACCTGCAGACAGGAGTCAATCTGAGGTGAAGGGACAAGGGCAGAGACAGAATGGACCATTATATGCCAAACATCCACTGTAGAACCAGGATGAAAATCTGGCTAAGGAAATTAAACAGAATAGATGCAGACATGGACCCCAGGGCCGCAGGATCTATCAAGCCATGGGGGATTGTTGGCCGAACTGCTGAACCTGATTTCTCAATGTGGCTACTCTGTGCAAAGGTAGAGAAGCTATCTGAACCCTTGTGTTGAAATGCATACCTATGAATTCTATGTTCTGAACCACAGCAAGGTTGGATATGTTCATGTTTATGATGCCCAGAAAGTGCAATAACTTGTAGAGTAAGGAGTCCCTGGCTTGAATTAGTCGATATCTTGGGTGGGGGTGGGGGGGTCAGGAGCCAATAGTCTAAATATGGAAACACTTGGAATCTCCTCAGCCTCAAGTGAGCAGCTACCACTGTCATGCATTTGAACACTCAGGAGGACTGTGGTGAGCCCAAAGGGCAGTTTGCCGAGTTGACAGTGACTGGCTCCCAGCTGGAAGTGCAGTCATCTCCTGAAGCACCTATTTTGATGAGATAGATCTCAAGGCCGTGTACTACTGGGCACATGCAATCATCCTTGTGCAACAGCAGCAGAATAGACAGAGACAGAACCATAACCATTTGGAACCTCTACTACTTTACATATTTAACTTGCTCAGATACAGGACAGGTCTTGGGTCCATTCTTTCTGCACCAAAAAGTGGGAGTAGGTTCTGAATCTTCTGTTTGGCTGAGACTTCCTGGATGACTCTTGCAGCAATTGCTGGGATTTCTTGCACTGCCAGTTCCTGATGACTGGGTGTCATGTCGGGAAGGCTTTTGGTAGCAGGGAAACAGGAAAACAATGGCCTCTGGACATTATGCTTAGCACCCAACTGTTTTTAGTCAATTTGATCCAGGTTGCGGGGTGCAAAGCTAGTTTCATCCCTCAAATGCCTCCAGAGATAGACGGCCAGTCTGGCAGCACTTAAGGAACACTGATAGGGCTTATCGGGAGCGGGTTCCTGAAAGCCCTGGCTCTGCAGACCACCTCTGCCTCTAGGACAGCATCTACCCTCAACCCCCCCCCCACCTCTACAGGGTGGTTCTTCTCCTGGGTCCTGGAAAAGCCCTTGGGACCTGTGGAACCACATTTTCTTGCCCCTACGCACTGGTTCCTGGAGAAGGACCTCTGGAGGACAGAAAACTTGATTCAACCACAAATGGTCTTCCCCATCCTCCTTCTGCTGGCAAGTGCATCTGACCGATGGCCAAAAAAGAGAGGAGCCATCGTAAGGGGCATTGACAAACTATGCCTTAAGGGCTCTGCAAAATCAAAGCTTCATCTATACAGGTCTCTTTAGGGAGAGTCCTGAGCTTTCTGTTCGCAAGATACCCTTTGTGGCATGGGAGATCAACCTCAATGAGATGACAAAAGAGTGGTCAGCTTGGGAGGAACTCTCAGTCCATGCCAGCAGAGGAATTAAAAAAACAGAGTTCTTTGATCAGGTCCTTCTGTAGCAGAATAAAACGAGCTAGATAGTTTTACAACCTCAGTGCAAAGGCTGCCGAGGCATAAACACGTTTCCCAAACCTGTACAGCACTCTAGCCTTGTTAGGCAGATTGACATTGGCAGTTTCTTCCATCAGCTCTTTCTTGGTGGCTGCTGCAACCACTATACAATCGACTACAGGATCCTTACTCCAGTGTTCCACGTCAGTGAGGAGCACTAGAAACTGATGGGGTCTCTTGGGTATGGGCTCGATGGTGTCAAGTTCTTTCCATGCTCACTGAGACACAATCCAGCAGGGAATCTGAGTGTATGTGTAACCCCAGGATGCAGATGGGCCTGTCCCGAACGATGCCTCCATACATAATAACCCGAGGAACTTCCTCAGCTGGGTATTCTGGGGAAGTGTTGGAAAAGGTATCACTCCTGAGCAGGGAAATCTTGGGAGACCACATGGGACAGGAAGACTTCTGGCAGGATGAAAAAGCCAGGCCTGGATCCAACGGAGGTACAAGGGTAGATTGGGGTACCTGTGCAGTCGGATCTCCAGACCACGAGAAAACCCTCTCCATTACTTGGAAAATGGAAGAACCAGGAGACCTTTCCGCTTCCTCCAGAGCCAAAACTACTGAGAAAATGGGCAAAACTCACTCTAGATCCAGGGCCTCCAGAAAAGGACTGAACCTAGCTGCTGAGCACTAAAACACCCAAGGAAAGGGATGGCTCTGAAAGAGATGGAGCCAATCCCAGCCCCCCCAGACCAGACTGATTCCACGTGTCGGCAGACTTGCTCCTCTTGGGTCTGAACGGGGTTCGCCAAGGGCATCCTTGGCATCAAGGAAGGTAAGCTTCCTCTGCACAGAGTCCGATGTCCATGGTAGTCCTGAATCCCGTGACTCTAAAGCTGAAGGACAGATCAGAGTCCTGATGGGGTGACCTGGGTACCTCACAGATCTGACACGGGACAGAGCAGAGACTACCTGCATCTGGGTCTTAAACACCCTCATCATCCTGTCCATGTCCGCCTTGGACCAGCTTCTTGAGGACCTGGAGGAAGCCAATGAGGGAGGCCTGAAGTTTCAACTTGCAGGATAGAGCCTGGGACTTTGTTGAGGCCCTCAGATCCAAGGGAATAGGATCCGAAGCTGGAAATGACAAAGGCGTAGGGGAAATGGTAATGATCTCGGGAAGGACCTCTAAGACTCCTAAGGAGCAGGAGAAATACAGGAAGAAGCCATAGAAGGGTTATGAGCCTCTAGAGCCAAGGAATGAAGAAGGCCGTTAAGAGGTTTATTTAAAAATCAGTCTGCAAGTACCCTAGGATTGAACTGAAGTCAGCACAGATGGAAAATCTACTTTCAAATGCTTGGCACCCAGGTAGTACACTCACTCCTCGGGGGCATCCTGACTGCAGATTTTATGCCCGCAAGTGTACTATTTAAAGCCAGGAACCAGTTAGTCTGCCATAACCAACAAAAAGCCTGCCAAAAACAACTGTCAAGTACAAAGTTTAAATATGTAAAAGCTACTGAACTCATCTTCTACACAGCAAGTAATCCTAACTTGAAAGACACACCAACTATTCACAAATATCAAGTTAACCTACCCTGGTGTATTTATTACACACACACACACACACACACACACACACACACACACACACACACACTATATACATGTTGTACTAAAACTATTGTTATAAATGTAATTAATATCTAATTGACTTGGTGTTGGCATTAGAAACCGTGTTTACTGATTTAGTTATGCTAGACAAATACTCTACACTGTTTTATGCCTGTTTAAAACCACAAATACATATGTATGCAGTTTGAAATAAGTCTACTGTAAAAATAATGGTTAGAGACTGTAGGATACCTGATATTTAAACTAAAACGTCAGTACTACACTCTATTTTAAGTTTAAGATATCTGGTCACATTTTATCTAGTCTGATACAGTAAAATAAGCTAGTGACTTTGAACTGGCTGATTTTTTAAACCAAAAAATTGACACTTTCATACTAGAAGATATCCTCTCTTGGCTGTCTAGTAACTACCCTCAAGAAGCCATTGTTCTAGGAGACTTAAACATCGACTGAAATATTTGTTCCTCAGAATCTCCGACCATCCATGTAAATCTATACAATTTACTCAGACCATATCCTCCCCTACTAGGATCAGTAGACCTAACAACAAAGATAGTATCTTAAATTGGATTGGATACTCATCAACAACCATCCCCACATGTATAGAGGCTGGTACCCAACCTGAAGACATAAGTGACCATTTTCTTACCTATATAAAATCAGGCAGGCAAGACTGACATCCCCCACCAAACTACTTACAAAACAATTAGAAACAAACTTTAACCCTGCTAATTTCCAAAATAAACTCAAAGCATGTAATTGGGCAGTCCTAAAACATCCACCACTTGAAGAAGCTGTATTACATTTCAACACCAAATTCCTAGCCATCCTAGATACCCATGCACCTGCACGCTCTATAACTAAAGCAAAAGTTGCTCCATGGCTTTCAAAAGAAACCAGACAAATAATCTTACCTAGAAACAAAGTTTGGACCACTTGTCGTACCACAAAATCCCCCTTAGATCAACTTCGATTTAGACAACTAAGGAGCAACACTAAAAAATCTACCACCCTAGATAACGTATTCACCCAGGGTGAATGCACAACTCTTTCCCCCCTCGACTACCATCCAAAAACCTTCGGAAGACGTTGCCAATTCCTTTTAATAGTTTCTTCACAGAAACTATCCAGTCACTAGCTAACCAACTTTCTCCTAGTTGCCCATGTCTTAACGCCACTGCACCTAGTTCTCAACTCCCCTTTAACTTTCAACCAGTTTCCACATCACTTATCCATGCCCGAATCAAGAAACTAAAACCTACCACCCTTGCAGCAGATATTCTCCCAGCTGAGTATCTACAAAACGCTGCGGATGCCATAGCATACCCGATCTCTATCATGATCAACAGACCTATATAAGACGACACTATCCCCTCCATCTGGAAGACATCCCATGTTCTTCCACTCCACAAAGGGATCAGTTCCACGGAACTGTCAAATTACAGACCTACAGCTGTTTTGTCACCCCTGGCTAAAATTATGGAGAAGTGCATTCAAACAACTCCTGAGCCATCTCATTCAGTACAATCTCCTGGCTAACTCACAGCATTGTTTCAGACCATTCCACAGTACAGCCACAGCCCTCCTCCTCCAATGTTATTAATCAAAACCGAAACAATCAGCTTTCTTCTGTCCTCTTTCTTGATCTCTCCAAAGCCTTCGACATGGTCAACCACCAACTACTCATACACACACTTAAAACTATTCTCCTAGACGTCCAGGCTATCAAATGGTTCAAATCTTATCTGAGTGGTAGACAACAGGCTATACTGTGGCAGATCAAACCACCTTCCCTTCTATCACCCTTAGGGTCCCTCGGGGCTCAATATTAGGACCCCTATTATTTTCTATCTTTATTTATGACCTGTACACAGTCATCCCAACAGCCACCTGCATTCAATATGCAGATGACTCCATTTAGAGATTTGCTCTGCCACCTCCCCTTTAAGTCTGCAGATGATCCCAAAATGTTTTTAATACCATCAAAAATTGGCTCTGTAATCAAGGTCTATTAAACCCTAACAAAACAAAGCTGCTGCTTTTCTCCCCCACTCGTAAAGCCTCCGCTCCAACCTTTACTATAAAATATAACAATGGCACTGCCATTGCCCCAGATCCCTGTACCAAGCTCTTAGGTGCAACAGTATAGCAATAACCCACGCCTGGGTGTGGGTAATGCTAAATTTACCCATGGTTGGCGTGGTTTGGTCCCGAGGGCGAAGCCCGAGGGACCAAACAAAGCCAACCGTGGGTAAATTTAGCATTCCCCCACCCAGAAGTGGGTTATTGCTATTATATGACATTATTTAAGAAAAGAAACTGTACTTTTCTTAAATAATGGCATAGTATAATGCCTGTTTACTGCCCTTCCGCAGATGTCTGGCATCCGCGGCAGTTCTGATGTACTGCGCCTGCGCGGTACATCAGAGTTGTAAAAGCAACGGAGAAAGCAAGATCTCCGTTGCTTTTTTTATGTTTAGCTATGTTAAATGAGTTTAACATGGCGAGACAGTTTAAAATAAGCAGCGGACATCTCCGTTGCTTATTTTAAAACTGTCTCGCTATGTTAAACTCATTTAACATAGCGAACTAAAAAGCAACGGAGATCTTGCTTTCTCCGTTGCTTTTAAAACACTGTCTTGCTATGTTAAATGGGTTTAACATAGCGAGACAGCTTTAAAATAAGCAACGGAGATCTCCGTTGCTTATTTTAAAGCTGTCTCGCTATGTTAAACCCATTTAACATAGCGAGACAGTGTTTTAAAAAATCGAGTTATACTGATGGAAAAAAGTCCGGGCGACCGGACCTTTTTCCATTAGTATAACTCTATTTACAACGGGCACGCTGGCCAATCAGCGTGCACGTTTTGGGGGGATCATGGTATAATGGATAATAATCCCAAGTTTGACATGCATATTATCAAACTATTAAAGTTAATAAACTTGGCTCACTATACAAGATCAAACTTTTCCTCACCCACTAGTTAGGACGGTAATTGCCCGTACACATCTACTTTCCACCTTCCTTTATGCATCCCCTCTCTCCACGAACTTAAGTCTGGCCTTAATAAACACTCTAGCTGCTTTATATTGCTAGATTTGCCACTGTAGCAGCATACAGAACACACCACTGTCTGAACCTAAAGAATCTAGGGTAGCTAGAATTGCCTATCCAACTTCAGTACAATCAACTAATAGTAGCACATAAAATTCTCTATCAACCTGAAACCAGTACTTACAAAAATTATCACCCCTTACACCAACCTTAAGACACTTCGCTCATCCAACAAATTACTAGTCCAAACCCTCAAAAGCAACAACTCATCTGCAGCCTCTCTATAGGCAAACTCTGTTGGCAAACAGAACTCACTTCCTGCTGAACTTACTTCAGAACCCGTTCTAACCCAATTCAAAACAAATCTAAAACAGTACTTTAAAAGGCAATGGCTATGTCTTTGCTTTAATCCTGACTAACTCTGGCAATATAAACACGTGCTAAAGGTGTCTTTTGGCCACCCCTACATTGCTTCCCAACTGTTACTCTAACAAATCAGATTTATATATGACAGAAGGAATAACTTTTATCCTATGTATTGTGTATCTGTAACAGTGCTTTAACTTGTTTAATATAACAGTTTCTGTATGTATGGAACTTTTCTCCCCGGGCCTCCGCTGAAAATGGACAAGTAACCAGTCGGGCTATCCCGGTCAAGAAATGTAAAATAAATTTAGACACACAGTTTCACTTCATAATCTCGAAATGTTGAAATCTCAAATTTCAGCATTCTGAGACCATGAAGCTGAAAATGCAGAATGCCGACAGTGCATAAAAGTGAATTTGAATATCTCGAATCCACACTTATGCATTTCTGGTACATTACGTGAAGTGCTTGGCTGGTATGGTGTCTGGAATTGAAGGAGAGTGTGTTTTTGTACGTTGTATGCGTGGGTAACGGTAGGGAGGTGTAAATTTGAGTGTGAGTGTTGGATTTGTTGGTGTTTGTGTATGTGTTATGTTTGTGTGCGCGAGTGAGTGTAGAATGCCGTTATGGTTTTTTTTTTGTTTTTTTTTTTATGTGCGATCTTGGAGTTGTTATATACAAGTGGGAGGGGAGGTGTAGGATTGCGTTTGTGTGCTGTGGGTAGAATGGTGTGTGTTATGTGGTGTAAGTATGTTTGTGATTCATGATTGTGGGTTTCGGGATTGTGAATGGTTCGGCTTCATAGTTTCGAAATGCTGAAATCAGAGATTATGAAGTGAAACCATACACACACACAGCAATGAAAACGTATTTGTCCCCTTCCTGATTTATTATTTTTTTTTTGCATGGTTCGTCACATTTAAATGTTTCAGATCAAACAAATGTAATTAGACAAAAATAACCCAAGTAAACACAAAATGCAGTTTAAGTGATAATTTTATTTATCAAGGGAAAAAAAAACTATCCAAACCTACATGGCCCTACATGAAAAAAGTAATTGCCCCCAAAACCTAGTAACTGGCTGTGCCACGCTTGGCAACAACAACTGCAATCAAGTGTTTGCATTAACTGGCAACAAGTCTTTCATATCGCTGTTGAGGAATTTTGGCCCACTCTTCTTTGCAGAATTGTTTTACTTCAGACATATTGCAGGGTTTTCAAGCATGAACCGCCTTTTTAAGGTCATACCACAGCATCTCAATTGGATTCAATTCCAGACTTTGACTAGGGCACTCCAAAACCTTCATTTTGTTTAGTTTTTTTTAAGCCATTCAGAGGTGGACTTGCCGGTGTTTTGGATCACTGTCCTGCTGCAGAACCCAAGTGCGCTTTATCTTGAGGTCACGAACTGGTGGCCAGAAATTCTGCTTCAGGATTTTTTGGTAGAGAGCAGAATTCATGGTTCAATCACAGGTCCAGCAGCACACTACCATGTTTGACTGTTGGCATGATCTTTTTCTGAAATGCTGTGTTACTTTTATGCCAGATGTAACGGGACACACACCTCCCCAAAAGTTAAACTTATGTTTCATCAGTCCACAGCATTTTCCCAAAAGTCTTGGGGATCATCCAAGATGTTTTTTGGCAAAAGTGAGAGGAGCCTTTGTTTTTTTGGCCAGCAGTGGTTTTCGCCTTGGAACTCTGCCATGCATGACCAGTCTCTTTCTTATGGTTGAGTCATGAACACTGACCTTAACTGAGGCAAGTGAGGCCTGCAGTTTTTTTAGACATTGTTCTGGGTTCTTTTGTGACCTCTTGGACGAGTCCTCGCTGCGCTCTTGGGGTAATGTTTGTAGGCCGGCCACTCCTAAGAAGGTTCACCACTGTTTCACGTTTTCACCATTTGTGGAGAATGGCTTTCACCGTGGTTCACTGGAGTCCCAAAGCTTTAGAAATGGCTTTGTAACCTTTTCCAGACTGATAGATGTCAATTACTTTGTTTCTCATCTGTTCCGGAATTTCTTTAGATCGCGGCATGATGTCTTCCTTTTTGGGATCTTTTGGCCTACTTCACTTTGTCTGACAGGTTCTATTTAAGTGATCTCTTGATTCAACAGGTCTGGCAGTAATGAGGCCTGTGTGTGGCTAGTGAAATTGAACTCAGCTTTGCCAAAAATGTGATTAACTACAGTTACTTCATGATTTAACAACGGGGGCAATTACTTTTTCTCATAGGGCCATATAGATTTGGATAGATTTTTTTTGCCCTTAAATAAAATCAGCACTTAAAACCTGCATTTTGTGTTTACTTGTGTTATCTTTGTCTAATACTTGTCTAATATTTAAATTTGCTTGATGATCTGATACATTTAACAGAGACAAACATGCAAAAAAATAAGAAATGAGGAAAGGGGCAAATACTTTTTCACTGCACCACACACACATATACATATATATATATATATATATAAAAATCATATACACACACACACACATATATATATATGTGTGTGTGTGTGTGTATATGATTTATATATATATATATATATATATATATATATATATATATATATACATACACATATAAAATCTTATATACATACACATATATGTACACACAAATATATAAATATATATTACACATGTATATAAATATATACTTTATTTTACATTTGTTGACCGGGCTAGTCTAACTGGATATATGTCCATTTTCAGTAGAGGCCTGGGGAGATGAGCTCCAAGACATACAGATAACATAAAAATTGCAAACAAATATAAAATAGTTACAGTAGTATATACACTGACAATTCAGGTGGATAAGAAATCATTTGAAGAGGACAGACGTCAATACAATGTAAACTGCAGGTTCAAAATAACATGTAGGTACATTCCTTAATGAAAAAGGAGGCATACAGGCTTAGTTCAATGTACAAATAAAGTACATAACGGCAGAGAATAAAAAGGAGGTATACAGGCTGATGCCATATCCAAGTACAGTACACAATGAAAGAGGCAGCTTAAATCAGTAGTAGTAGTAATGTTGTTTTTACAAATCAGTGAGAGAGAGAGGGAAATAATGAGATACAGAATGTAGACGTCATATATTGTTAAAAAGGATGACAGATTAATAAAAAGAAAAGGGAAGGCAGAGCATATTCGGGTAGAGTAGACAGTAAGGTTTAGTACAGGGGCATAACCAGTGTCTTTTGAGGAAAAGTTTGTCTCTTTTTGAAGAGTGGGAAAGTGAGGAAAGGTCACAGGGTAGGAGATCTCAGAATTTTCCCACAGTATTGGAGAAGAGAGAATCCCCAGCCCTGTTGTTAGATGTGTTAACTAGAAGTTTCTGAGATGAACGCAAGGACTTCAGATTATTATAGGTTGTGATGATGGTGGATAGAGTAGGGGTACTGGAAGGTTGGTAGAGAGTCTTATGGGCAATGATTAGTTGGTAGTATTTGAGCTGATTCTGTAGTTCCAACCATTCAAGCTGCTTTAAATTAAAGCAGTGGTGAGTTCTAAATGGGTTGCCAGTAGCAAATCTGGCTATGTTACTGCAGGAGCTTTCCAACTTACTGAGGTTGTTCTTAGATTGGTGAAAATGGTAGAGGCATAGAGGAGTGAAGAGATTAGATGAGTATGTGCAATAGTAGTTCTAGCTGTAGGTGACAGGAAGGGTTTTATTCTGTACAGAGAGCCAAGTTTTTGTTGACAGATTTAATAGTGTTGTTGATGTGTATGTCAAAGGTAAGATTGTTATCAATGGTGACACCAAGTAGCTTGGTAGTTAGGTTGGTTGATATAATGGTACCATTAGTGGATGAAACAGAAAATCTATGAGGGAGGATTTAAGATTAGGATTGAAAAGGAGGAGTTTAGTTTTTTTGGGGGTTTAAGAGAAGGCAACGATGAGTGAACCATTGTTCCACAGTGTTAAATACTTTTTGGGTAAGGGAATGAAGGTCAGATGTGGTTTTAGCGGAGCATACAAGTGTGAAGTCATCCGCATATTGTATTCAAATAGCTTGGGGAATTGCTTGATGAAGATTGTTGATGAATACAGAGAAAAGTAGAGGTCCTATTATGGATCCCTGAGGTAAACAGAGGTTAACTGGTAGGTTGGTAGATAGAGTGTTGTGCCAAAGTACAGCCTGTTGTCATTTATCTAAGTAGGATTGGAACCATTTGATAGAGTGCATGTAAGGACAGGGATTTGAGGATATCTATCAGAATTTGATGATTTACTATATCGAATGCTTTGGACAGATCGATAAATAGTGATGCGGACAGCAAACTGCAGTTACGGTTTTTGTTAATACACTCTGTGAAGGAAAGGAGGGAAATGGTAGTGCTATGGGAAGGTCTGAAACCATGTTGACGGCTAGAGAGCAAGTTATTATGGATTAGGTGGTCTAGCAATTGCCTATGGGTGCATTTTTCCATGACCTTTGCCAAAGGAGAAAGAGCAGCTATGGAACGATAGTTGGAGAATTCGGTGGAGTTTCCACCTTTGTGAAGGGGGATAATATGGGAGACTTTCCAGATGCTAGGGATGTGGCCTTCACTAATAGTTCTATTGATAAGAATGGAGATTGGGAAAGCAATCTATTTGGCAGACTTCTGTAGGCATTCAGCAGGTAATTGGTCTGCTGAAGGAGAGCATGGTTTCAGTTGTTGGATTAGGGCAAGAATATGGGTTGTTGGGACTGGTTGGAGAAGAAATGGAGGGGGTGTAGTTTTGTTATAGGTAGGTAAAGTAAAATTACTAGATAACGGACTGGCTAGTGTTTGGATAGTCAGTAAAAAAGGAATTGAAGGCACTGGCAGTATAACATGGGATTTTCATGATCAGTATTTTCTGGGTTTGGTGTACTGGATTGACCTGGATGTAGTTATTGGTTGATGCTCGCCCAGAACTTTTGTGGGTTATGGTTAACCTTTTGAAATTGAAGGTGTACTGGATTGACCTGGATGTAGTTATTGGTTGATGCTCGCCCAGAACTTTTGTGGGTTATGGTTAACCTTTTGAAATTGAAGGTAGTAGTTTCTCTTATCTGATAGTATAGCTTTCTTAGTGTTATTTCTTAGCTGTCTGAAATTTTGTTGGTCAACAGGACTTTTGGTCATTCTGCATTTAGCCCATATATAAATATTATACAAGGATGAAGACAGACGTACACACGCTAAAGAAAGAGGAAGTGAAATAGCCTTTGCTTCAAAGATTGTATGTCGGTGGTCTATCAAAACTAGTTTATCCACACTTGAGAGATGAAATCCGCGTCTGACTCACTGGAGCGACAAACGAGATCTGGGGTAGTTGGGTGGATGCAAGGCATTATGGGTATGAGGGAACAGCTCGAGTCTCTGATCAAAATCTGTGGAATGTGGCCGAGCCAGATCTGAGACTCGATCATGAGGAGGAATAAAGGAGACACCAGAAAGTGGTGGTTCTAAACAGTGACCTGTCTGGTCATTTCGGATCCAGGGACCATTTCGGAACCAATCAGAACCAGTCTGGAGCTGCTTTCGGCAAATCAAGCGCGACCTCCTGGTGAGGCCTCCTATGCATCCTACCCATGACATGACAGAAAGAATGCAATTTAAAGCAACTGATCAAGCATTTATCGCCCACAAAGAAAGAAAAGTACAGTTGTGTACACTTACCATAAATGGAGATGTTAGAGTGTATTCACTGTTGCAGTCATTACATTTGGGTAATCTGCTGGCAAGTTGCCCTCAGTCGGCCTGATTAACGAAGTCTTGGGTCCTGCGTCGGTTGCTGCCCCTTCTTCCATGACGTCAGGTGTATAAAACATGCAGCAGACGCCATTACATCAGTTTTTCTTTCCCCAGATGTCAGGTACCCCCCAAATGGGGAGTAAAATAAAGTTAAAAACACAAAAATATACCTCCAGCCAAAAGCAAATACACCAGAAAGGCTTTAAGCATAGTAAAAGAAAGTACAGGTACAGTAAGAGAAAAACAGGGGGCTGGAGGGAGGGTAACCAGGACTGCAACAGTGAATACACTCGAACATCTACATTTACGGCAAGTGTACACAACTGTACTATGTTCTTCGTGTTTCACTGCTGCAGTCATTACATTTGGGTAGATTCCCAAAGTTATGATTGGGAGGTTGGATTTATACAGCATTAGGACCAGCTATAAGGCCCTGCAAAACAACAGTGGCAAAAGCCTGCTCTAGATTTAGAGAAAATTGGTAAGTGACAATGCTTGGTGAAAGTGTGAACTGAATTCCAGGTAGCAGCTTCTAGAATATCCCCGGTAGGAACACCTCTGAGAAAGGCTGCAGAAGTAGATGCAGCCCTGGTGGAATGAGATCCGATCCCCTGGGGGATAGGTTTTCCATGATGCTTATAGCAGAAATGAATGCAATGGCTTATCCATTTAGAAATGCTTTTGAGATAGCCTTTCCCTCAGCCCATGCAGCAAATGCCGCCAGCAGTTGTTCAGATTTTCTTCGAGATTTAGTCCTGTCCAAGTAGAATCCAAGTTGTCTGTGCACATCCAATAAATGCAGAATCCGCTCCCCCTTGTTCTGTGGATTGGGAAAGAAAGTTGGCAAATGGATGGACAGATTAAGAGCCACACTGCATACCACCTTGAGCATGAAGGATGGACTGGTCCTGAGTGACACCCTGTCCACATGAAAGATGATGAAAGGCTACACTGCCATAAGGGCCTGTAATTCAGATATCCTTCAAGCTGAGGGGATTGCTAAAAGGAAGGCTGTTTTCCAGGAAAGAAATTTTAAGTCTGCAGTAGCAGCTGGCTCGAAAGGAGGTAGAGTGAGTTTTTCCAATACAAAGTTAAGGTCCCAGGCAGGGGTTGGAGCTCTCCTGGGTGGTCTCAAGTTTTTGGCCCCTCTGAGGGACTGCTTGAGCAGCAGATGAGAGAAGAGGGGAGGTTCTGTGTTGTAATGAGCTGAAATGGCTGAGGCATGGATTTTAACGGAGGAAAAGGACAGGCCTTTGTGAAGCATCTCAGTTAAGTATTGTAAAATCTGAGGTAAATTGGGCGCTGCTGTGCTTATCCCTTGAGATCGATTCCAAGCACAGAATCTTTTCCATTTGTCAGCATAAGATTTTCTAGAACTAGGTCTTCTCGCCTCCAAGATTACATCCATCACAGGTTTCCTGAGGGTGAATTTAAGTGATTAGCCAAGCTGCAAGTTTCAATGTTGGGAACTGAGGGTGCAGAATTTGGTTCTCCTGCTGACACAGTAAGGAAGGTGTCTGTGGCAGGTGCCATGGAGAAATGTGTGACACTGCGCAGGAGTGGGTACCAGTGTTGGCGTGGCCAGTCTGGAGCAATCAAAATCATTTTTGGTTTGTCCTGTTTGACTTTTAGCAGAACTTTGGAGAGTAGAGGCAGAGAGGGAAAGGCGTAGACTGAAAGTTTTTTCCAGCTGAAGGACAGAGCATCCACTTTCCAGGCTTTTTTGTGAGGAGTTCTTGTGCAAAATTTGTCCAAGTGGTAGTTCTGGGGGGAGGCAAATAGATCTATGTCTGGGCTCCCCCATTTGCTTGTCAACATGTTAAAAATCCGTGGTTCCAGTTTCCACTCGTGTGGGTCCATGAGATTTCTGCTTAGTTCATCTGCCAGAATATTCAGCTTTCCTGGCAGGAATTGAGTTTGTAGTTGCACTTGGTAGCTCAATGCAGTGTTCCACAATGCCATAGCTAGTCTGCAGAGGGGGTAGGAATGTGTACCCCACTGCTTATTTATGTATCACATAGCCGTGGTGTTGTCCGTTTTTACCAGTAGTTGTCCTGGATGAATGCAGTCCTTGAAGGCTGTCACAGCATTCTGTACAGCTAACATTTCTTTTTGACTGATATGCAAGTGCATTTGTTTTGGGCTCCATTTGCCCTGAATGCACTTCCCTGCCAGATGAGCCCCCATGCATAGTCTGATGCGTATGTAGTTAGGGTTTGGGCAGCAGGGGGTAGTGTGAATGGCAGTCCCTTGTTTTCATGTCCGGCCTCTGCCCACCACAGGAACTCTAGGCATATGCAAGGTATGATGGGAATCATTGTTTCCAAGCTGTGACAATGCTGACTCCATAAACTTTTTAAGTACCACTGAAGTTTCCTCATATGCAGTCTTGCATATGGAGAATGCAGGAGGCCATGAACCCCAAGGCTTGCAGTATTTGTCTTGCAGATATAGCAGGGTTTTTGTGGCCACCTGTCTGAAGTAAGTTACCAAATGAATTAGCTTTTCTGGCGTGAGGAAAGCCATCTGGGCAGTTGTATTCCAGCTTGCACCCAGGAATGTAATCTGCTGAGATGGTACCAGTTGTGACTTCTTTTCATTTATGGTGTACCCTAGACAAGTTAGAATCCTTTTTACAAATGCCAGATGTTTTATAAGTATGGCCTGGTTTTCTGCCTGAATTAGACAATCGTCCGGGTATGGATATATTTGAATATTTCTCTGCCTGTAAAATGCAATTACTGGATCAAGGCACTTTGTGAATACCCTGGGCGCAGTAGACAAGCCAAAGGGCAGTGCAGAGAACTGATAATGGAATTAGCCTGCTTTGAAGTGTAGGTATCTTCTGCAAGATTCCCTGATTGGGATATGCAGGTAAGCTTCTTTCAAATCTAGAGTTGCCAACCAGGCATCCTTGCCTAGGATAGGAAGTAATTGGTGAAGAGTCAGCATCTTGAAATTTGGAATGTCCAAAAAGGTGTTTAAGAGTAGACAGGTCCAGAATTGGATGCCATGATTTGCCTTTTCTGGGTACCAGGAAAAATCTGGAATAGAAACCTTGTCCCTTCTCTCTGGAATCCTCTGCATCAGAATCCTCATAAGTAGGTATGGACAAATCCAAGTCATTAGAAGAGTCAGAAGAAACAGAGTCCTGATCAGAAGATTCACAGTCAAGCTCAGCCCTAGGCCTCTTAGAAGGGGAGGGTTGACTACCCCTGATTAGAGTAATTAAATCTTCAGCCATTTTGATCATTTGTTTTTTAGGCATAGGGGCCTGAACATGTGGCCTGGGCATCGTTTTTTTAGACATAGATCGAGATTTAGGCCTTAGTATTGAAGGTGGAGTTGGTTTAACATGCAAGTCTGCAGGCCTGAATACACCCTGATAAGTTGGTGCCTGCACAGCGGCTCCGGACCCATCCAAGGTAGAGACATCCACATGTTCCAAAGGTGAAGCATCTCACGGCATGCCAGACTCCGAATGGGTCTCAGTAGACGCCTGCAAATCAGAAGTAGTGGGTATCCGGGGCAGCAAAAGCGTCTCACTGAGTACCGGCGAACTGGCGACTGGCTTAGAAGTGCTGTCAGCAGTTTTGGACCTCGACGGCCTCGATCTTTTTCTTTGCGTTTTTTAGGAATTCCAGTAGTCGGATGGCTAACAGACGTCATTTCTGGATAATTTAACAGAGAACCGAAATATTTAGAGGCAAAATGCACCGACGACGGATAGTGCGCTGATTAAATAAAGCACAAAACAGACAGCAAGGTACGTTGCGGACAGGGCCTAGGCAAGGATATACAGTACAAATGAAAATCTTTATGAGGTATTTGCTTCCCACAACTAAAGCAATTATTACCTTTTACTGACCTCGGTAAGGAGCAAGAAAAAGTTTCCCCAATGGGGTGCTTAGCTTTAAGTTGAAGACTTCGGTTCTGAAACTCTAAAACGAAAATTTCAGGAGTCGGCCGACTGGCACTTGGGAACTGCTTCTACTTCGGGCACCGCACGGCAAGAAAGACTGATGTAATGGCGTCAGCTGCATGTTTTATACCCCTAATGACCTAACGTCATGGAAGACGGGACAGCAACCGACGCAGGACCCAAGATTTTGTTAATCAGGCCGACTGAGGGCAACCTGCCAGCAGATTAACCAAATGTAATGACTGCAACAGTGAAACACGAACATCCCCCTTCCCCTACTTAAAACGCATCTTTCTACATGCAACATGAAGTAGTCTGGTCAGACAGACAGATATGCATTGTCTGACAATAGCTATCACAGAGCCTGTATCAGGGGTAGGCAACTCCTTACACAAATTCACAGCACTTAGGGATATTCAAGACTTCAAAACACACTGCATCACATTGTGCCTGTCCTATAGAAAAACAAAATTAAATATGTACAGGTATAAACAATGTGTTTTCCGGTAAAACCATTCATTTTCACTTCTGCATCTACTTTTGTTTTTAAAGCTATGCTTTAGATTACTTGACATTAATGAAGGAAATGCAAAGGGAGTGACTCGGTGCTGACTACAGGATGGTATTGTGTGGATTTAACTACAACTTATCTCTACAATTCCACTATAGCACTTGGTTGTATACTACAAACAAATGGCACTCTGTTACACAACTTAAAAATGTGGCCAGCTACTGGAAGCTACAAAACCACTTCATGAACACTTTCAAGTAATGTACTGCTCAGTGACTTTATCTAGCACACTTAAGCACTCAAAAACAGGTAAAATAATGGGCAAGTCACTAACATCTACTAGATTCCCTGGATGCCAAAGGAAGAACGTACTTTTTGTCTAATGGGTGGGCCTTATTTCTTTACCTAAAAGAGAAAAGGAGAGATGCAGGTACTACACTAGTACCAGGCCAAAAAACAGATTTCCCTCTTGGATTTCTGAAGCACATAAGCCAACTCAACTCTTTCACTTGAGTGACACCCCAATATGCAGTATTCTGTTATTCTACCAAACCAGGAAGATATCTTGACAGTTTTACTGAGCATGCAAATAATGAGTACGCATATGGTAAACAAGCTACTTTAATCATGAACATGCAAGCAGCAACAACATCCGCAGAAGAGGATCTGAAGTAATTTCATCTAAATTACATCATACCTTCTTGGAAGACCCAACTTGAGCCTTTGCTGTGCCTCTGACCTTCTTCATTCTGTTTTTTCGTTCTTTGCGCTGTTTTCTTGAAGTCTTCTTTTTTTCAAACAGACCATGCTATTAAAAAAGAAATGCTTCCATTAATCTAATAAATTATGCTCAGTTTTA
This sequence comes from Protopterus annectens, assembly GCF_019279795.1. NCBI lineage: Eukaryota > Metazoa > Chordata > Ceratodontiformes > Protopteridae > Protopterus > Protopterus annectens. Next base: position 1,099,923,497 of record NC_056748.1, on the reverse strand, counting down.
AATACAGCCATAGTGACATACAAGGGCTTAGAGTACTGGCCTACAACCATGCTTTGGCTTAAGCACATCCTACAAAGGGAGTACAAGCCCACCACCAAACCAACAAAAGGAAGAAACTGTTGTTCAAGGGTAAAAAGGCAAAAATTCCCAATTGGAAAAACTCCCTCCTTAGCCTCAACAAGCAAATTGGATCACTAGTGAAAACCTCCAAAGCCAATTAGGAATCAAAACTAGCCTCTGAATCAAAGGCCAACCACAAAGTCTTTTTCAGTTACATCAGACACCTCCATGACAAAGCCCAGGTTTGTTACGAACTAAACAGCACCATTTAAACTGATCCTGTTGACTTAGGTTCTGTGCAAACTTTACCCTCACCCCTAAAGGCCCATTAGGCATCCCTGATACTTGCCCCACACCTCAACTCCGTAGATCAAGTGTTAAAGGCTCTATCCAAGACAAAGAACACAGCTTCCATGGGACCCGATAATATCCCAGGCTGCATTCGGCAACATCTCCAGGAAGAACTAGCCTCGCCATTGAGTACCCTTTTCAACCATAGCCCAAGTACAAGCTCCACATTGTCACTGCTTTGCACAAAGGTGGTGCCACTACTGACCCTGGAAACCATCGCCCCATTATGTTGACAAATCTGATCTGTAAGGCCATGGAGTGTATTATGGACCACAAACAAGGACATAGGCAATCTCTAAGCACTTGACCCCACCCAGTTCGGATTAGTCAAGGGCAGACTTTGCATATTGAACTTGGTTGACTTTGAGACAGTCACCAAGGCATTAGATGAGGGAAAGTCAGTATACACAGCCTACTTTGACTTGGCCAAAGCCTTTGACCCAATCCCCACTCGGGCATAATCGAAAAGCTAACAGAACTTGGCCTAAAGCCCTATCTCATCAGGTGGGTGGGCAACTGGCTCACTGATGGGACCTACAAGGTCAAAATAGGTGGCACTACCTCCGACAGCAGACCTGTCACTAGTGCAGGGATCTGTCCTGGGACCCCTATTGTTTGGCATCTAGTTCTCAGAGGTTCAGACAAAGACAAAAGGCCTGTGGCTGACCAAGTTTGCGGACTACGTTGGGTGCAGTCACTGACTCCCCAATTTATGTTAACATACTTCAAGAGGGTCTCAGCAACAAATGACTGGTGCCAAAATCATGGCCTTAAGTTAAATGTAAAAAATGTATCATACCATTTGGCAAAAATACACCTTCTACTGATTAGCACATTAGCAGCAACATCCCCGAAGCACACAACCTGTGGTGAGAGACCTGGGTACACAAGTTGACAACAATCTCACATTTGACCATCACGTAGCAGCAATGGTCAGAAAAGCCTTTTACTTGGCTCATCTCATAAGTAAAGGGACTGCATCCAGAAAAAAGAAGGTTATTAAACTCTCTGTACTCCTCCCTCATTAGGCAAATAATTAAGTACAACACCCCATTTGGTACGTACCTCTACAAACACTTGCATCAACTGGAAAGGCCACAAATACCACACAAAGAGAAGCCATGGCCTCCAACACCTGTCCTATGTGGACCGGCTCAAATTACTATCACTCTACTCTGTATCATACAGATTGCTCAGAGGTGATCTCTCTCTCTCACCTACAAGACCATCTCAAAACCTGCTTTACTAGAGACACTCCATATCAGAAAGTCCTCACGTAGTGCCCGAAAGGCCTAAATCTAATAAGTGACATTAACAAAACCTGATGGAAAGAAAGGTTGGTCTCCCAGAGGCTGCCCAGTCTCTGGAATAGACTACCCATACACAAAGTACGTCGCTAACCCTCTTCAAGTGCAACCTTGATGAGTGGATAAGCAGCCACAAATCTGTCCCAGGCGTTCCACCTCAGATTCATTCCACACAGCATAATTCCACCGTCAAAACATTCTCCTGAAAGATGGCATCCATCTAGTGACATTCTTGTATATTACAACAGATTACAAGACAAATCCACACTATGCAAGTAGCACAACAAAAAAAAAAAAAGTTATGCACTCAACATAACAGACTGTTATCCATTTTCATTCTTCCTCAAATGATGGGTCTCAGACTGCCACTTCTTCCAGATCTCTGGATCCAAAAACTCGAGCTCTTACCTTTACCCATAATGCCCTACCAACCTAACTTAACTCCGATCAAGTTTGCTGTCTTTAGGAACAAAGGACATCTAAAAGATATGGAAAGATACCATAAGAAGAGCTGGAGCTCAAACAAGGAACAAGAGTTTTCCTTTGGGAACCAAGTCTTTCCAGGAGCAAAGGGAAGGGGATAAGTAGATAGGAAGTCAAGGAAGACTTGAAAATGGACACCACAGGTGGAATGTTGTGGCGAGTACATAACTTTACCTGAAGTTGTCATTTTCATTCATTCCTCAGCTGATGCGACAGAGTCCCCAGCTAGATGAACCTTGGGTGGCCCTCATGGAAGGATATTCCAGAGTACTATGGAGCCAAGGCAGCTTTGTTCCTGCAAACGAGCTCCAATTTGTAATGTGAAACAAAGGTATTAGCATTAGTCCAAGCAGCAGCTGCACCAATGTCTTATGGAAGCCCTTGACCAAAAGGCTTAAGAACCTGCCACAGACCTCATGGAATGAGCTCTACGAGGTTTAGGCAAGGATAATCCTCTTACTATAGATATAGGAGATACAACTGTTAACAACTTGGCCAGTGTTAATCAGAAAAATGGTGTTTGCCTCATCTGTTAGAAAGGAGAAAGATAAACTGGTCAGTTTTCCTGAAATCCTTGGTTCTATGGAGATGAAAGCGAAGCTATGCACCTCCAAAAGATGGAGCATGTACTCTCCCTTATTTGAAAAGTTTGAAAAGAAATTGGGAGGTTATAGCCTGGTTAATGTTGGCTTCAGAAGCTACTTTGGGCAAAAAGGACTGACTGGTCCATAAGGAAACCCTGTCGTCGTGGGAAACCAGGCAAGGGTGTTTGGAAGATGGAGCCCGGAGTTCAGACAGTAGTCTAGACAATGTGACTAGAAAAATGGTTTTCCCCAAGACAAATTTTAGATCTGATCTGGTTGAAGGTTCAAAGGGAGTTTGGGTCAGAGCCTGAAGCACAATAGTTAAATCCCAAGGAGGAGCAGGAGCAGCATCCTTTAAATCAGAGGTCTGACTGAAAAGGCCCCTTTGAGAAAAGCTTTACACAACTTAGAAGCAGATAAGTTAGAGTTTATTTTTACTTATGTGGAAATTTGAAATGACAGACAACTGGACCTTAACAGTGGAAAAACTAGCCCCTTCATTGAAAAACGAAGGCAGAAAAGTACAACAGGTACAGGGGGAGAGAGAAAGGATCCAGGCCTCTGTTTAGGGCCCAGAATACAAATCTCTTCCATTTACGTTTGTAGATCTCTCTAGCAGAAGCTTTCTGAGAAGATGAAATAGGACAGTCTGGGAAGAGGAGCCTGGTCTGCCTAACAATTTGTGGAAATGGAGAAACCATGCGGCTAGTTTGAGGCCTGTTATGTCTGAATAAATCATACCAGTCAGGTGAAATTGGTCTGGAGTGGGATCCAGTATCCACGGCAAATGTAGAAGGTGAGGCCAGAGAAAGGAGAACCAAATCTGAGGAGGCCAAAAGGGGGCAAATAAGGATTACTGTGCTTTTCAACTGGTATGCTTTTATGCTTTCTGTAGAAATTTGTTCATAAGAAGCAACTGGGGGGGGGGGGGGGGGGCTGTAAGCACAGGATGATGCCAGAGGGCCAATTCATGGACTACAGCATCTCTTACACACCACCTTTTTTTTTGGGGGGGGGGGGGTGAATCACGGCAAAGAACCTGCTGCACTTGTTGATGGGAGACACGACTGGTCACAGCAGGTCTAGCCTTATCAATGGAAAAATTCTGCTACTTTGACAGACCACTCATCAGCCATCAGAATGGACCTGCTTAGTTTCTTTGCAATCACGTTGGCTTTCCCCGGGATGTGTGTTGCTTTTAGAAAGTAACTAGGAGAGGACCCACTGCCACACACTCATCGCTTCATGACAGCAGCGGACAAGACTTGTTTCCTTCCCTGTTGATGTACCAGGCAACAGACATTGTTGGTCTGAATAGCAACCATCTCAAAGAGAACTTCTTGAAAAGCCAAATATACTACCACTACTACTTATTTCCAGGACACTGACATGCAACTTGGCCTCTTTTGGGGACATGTACCTTGGGACTGTCCTTCCCAAAAAAATGCTCCACCCTGAACAGGAAGCATCCGTGGTCACTGTGGACTTGGGTAAGGGAAGAACAAACAGACAACCTTCAGAGTTTGCTGGAATTAATCCAAAGAAGGTATCTTTTGCACACTTGTGTGACCTTGACAGGAGAAATGGTTAAAAATTTTGAAGAATGGATCACTGAACAGATAGCGTCCACTGAAGAATTTGCATATGAACCCTGGCTACAGGAACAAGAGTGAAAGCAGCTGCCATGGCTTGCAAAAGTAGTCGAGCTGAGAGAAGAGACTGCAAAATTATTTTCCAGACCTGTGATCAGTGTGTCTGGATGCAGGTTGGCGTAAGAAGTTATATGACTGACAGTGTCCAAACAAACACCCATGAACTTTAGACACTGGGTAGATGCAAGCTGTGGTTTGCTGTAACGGACTGTGATGCCTAAATGAAGGCACAATTGAAGCAAGTAGACCCTTGCCTGCAAGGGTAGATGTCTGGTTAGGGCAGTGAGATGTCAGTTGTTTAGATACAGAAAATACTGAATCCCAGTAGTCTCAAGTGAGCTACCACCACTGCCATGCATTTGAACACCCTGGGGGCTGTAGTGACAGCAAAGGGCAGGGCTCTGAACTGCTAATGACTGGCTTCCAGCCAGAACAGCAAATACCCTTCCGCAGTGCCTTTTCATACCAACGTGACAGTACGCGTCTTCAAAGTCTATCAAGCACATCCAATCGTCCTTCCTCAGAAGAGAAGAGTGGACTGGATCGTGACCATCCAGGACCTAGAAGTATGAACTGATTTAGTTTGTCGAGATCCAAGACGGGTCTGAAGTCCCCCATTTTCTTTAGCACTAAGGAATCTTGAGTAGGTTGCAGATCTTTTCTGGTCTGAGGGAAGCCGCTGGATTGTAATAGCCTTTCTATTTCCAATACTGCTACTTGACTGGGTTAGGATAGAATTCTCTGCACCTAGGAAATCTTTTGTTAATGGATGGCTCTTTAGTGCAGACATAAATTCCCCCCGAAAGCTTCCAGAGAGGAAGCAGTCAGCCCACTTTTCAAGAGTGCTGAAAGGGTTTGTCTGAAGAGGAATCACAGAAACCCTGATTCTGTAGGCTACCTCTGCCTCAGGGGTAGCATCTTCCATTTGAGTTGCCCCTTCTGATCCTGGGAGAATTATCTCAAGGCTTGGAAAGGACCCTGGGATTTAAGAACCACATCTTTCTACTTGTTGATTCTGGGAAAAGTGAATTTGAGGGATAGAAAAATGTAGCTCGAAGGCAGAAAGGGGTCTTTCCCTCTAGCTCACATGTGCAGAGCGTGAACTTCACTTTATAGCCAAATAAGGAAGATCCATCAAAGGGAGTACTGATGAATTAAGACTTAAATGGCTCAGAAAATTTAAAGTCACACCCAGGTATGTCTTCTAATGGCTATGCCTGAACCCATCACCTGTGATGTACCTTCTGCTGGATGTGAGATTATGGGACACATTGGATATTGACTGAAGGGTGGCCACTTGTGTACCCCCATCCTGGAAAGGAGGGTGGATAGAATTAAAGGTGCATAGCCACAATCTTCAAATGAGGGGCAGCATTTCACTGCATGTCATGGGGTTGGCTTTTGGCTTACTAGCCAACTATCTTGGGTCAGGCTTCGCTAGTCAGGTCAAGGCTTCGCTAGTCAGGTCAAGGGTAAGGAGTTGTGGGCTTCAAAATGACACGGAAAGTTTGTGCCCACCCCACAAATCAGGGAGAAAGCATTCCAAATGCTCTCACTTCCAGGATGCTGGTGAGACCAACTTCACCCTAGGAAAATTCCACATTATGGGGAGACAAACCTGTACAGTCTGAACACAATCTGAAATAGAAGAGGGAAAAAAGGCACCAAGGGGTTGTTTGGGATCATCTTCTGCTCATGAATCCCACACCTGACCACTATCCTGAATACATTGCTTCCTTACTGACCTTTTCACCTCAGGTTAACAGCCAATACATTCTTCCAGTGGCTAAAGTGCGAGGCACAGGGGGTGTCAGGGAACTTTCTGTTCCAACTTCTACACCCTCTAACATTTAGTGACAGGTGATCACAGGTATTGTGGGGTAGTTACTTGCATTCTTAAGTGACACAAGCCTACAGATGACCCAAGTGACCATGAAGTAAAAACTCCTTTTGGTTCTTTGGTTTCTTCAAAAGAACTATAAATGCACAGATGTCTCCCTGGACTTGCTCCATCCCCTCCCTCCTAAGACAAGTGAGCAGAGAACATCCTTTCACACACCACCTGCTCCTCCAGCCCCCAAAATCACTTATCAAAGCCAAACTTACATGGGTCAAAGTTTGCTGTCAGCAACGCAATTTAGCAGCTCTTCTGAAACTGACAAAAAAAAAAAAAAAAAAAAAGTACACAAACAGCCCTGTGGAGTCAACTATAAAACAAATGGGTCTGGAAAAACCTCACAGTGTTACTTAGCTTAAATAAAACCATTACAACAGCAGGCTGAAAAGTACAAAAATAGGAAGAGTTACTCACCCTAGCTAACCTATGTTTTGGTTCATTCTTCTTTGCAAAGTCAAGAGAATCGTATATCATTGCAAATCCTGTTGTTTTACCGCCTCCAAATTGAGTTCGAAAACCAAAAGCGAACACAACATCTGCAGTGGTTTTGTACATCTTGGCCAGCTTCTCCCTAATTTCAGTCTTTGGGACTGTAGCCTTACCAGGATGAAGGACGTCAACAACCTGTAAATCGGATGTACATTTTTAAAAGACCAGCTCTCATTCAAGCAAGAATTGATGCATTTTTCTCAAATCTATTCCACTTACACAGAACAATGTATTTATTAACTCACATATGTAACACACAAAATTTCATCAAAAAAGAAACTAGAAAATCGACCATCAGACCTAGAGAGACATGCTCATTAAAACTTAGGAAAAACTGTAGACGACTTTAGTTTTGACCAGTGTGTACTTGCCAAAGTGTGGGTGCACGAGGAGATATGTAGCCCATCAAGAACAAAGAAAAATCACTGCGCCACTTACATTATATTCAAGTGATACAGAACAGCAAAGTTAAGAGTTAGCATCTCACAGTACTTGATCCCACAGTTCAGTCTACAGCTG